>NC_141140.1:39966408-40267836 GCF_053477565.2 Lygodium microphyllum | reverse complement strand
TGAGCGAAAGCTAAAAATGAATCAACCGGCTCGGTCCATCTGGTTCTTCCTCGGATGCATTGAGTGGCAGTAGTCAAATCATCTTTGGACGCCTTGCCTCGCTCCATGCGATCTAAGGCCTGCATCCACACTTTAGATTTTACATCAACTTTACATGCTTTAACAATCTCATTGGTTGGCTCAATTTGCAACCCATAGGTAGCTGCATCAACAGTTGCATAGGCTATTCTTGTTGCCAAATCCTCCAGTCTTTTCTTCATGCCACCGTTATCGAAATTTGGCTCAAGAGGAAGCCCGGTTTTGGTCGCATGAATTTTACAATCCTTCCAAAAGACCAATTTTTGCGCCTCAGCTTCACAGAATGCATTGCACTCTCTCTTATCATATTGTAGGCTGTCACACCAGATACAACATCTTTTGAAGCCTTCTCGCATGGGTCTTTGGGTAGCTGTCCGTCCTCTTTCTTCCACTTTCACATCAAGCCTTTCCACCTTGGAATTGATCTCCGTTAGATTAAGATGGAGATCCCGCATGCTCTTGATCAACTCATCCATGACATCCTTCTTTGAAGGTGGAACAATAGGATTGTTGCTCGGCCAAATAGAAACAGGAGGTCGAGATATAGGAGCATGCTCTTTTATGGACTCAGATGGTGCAGAGGTAGAACCCCACCTTAGACGCATCCGCTCTCTCCGAGCAATCATATTAACTGCTTCAGTGACATCACCCCAAGCAATCTTCAATCCCGTCTCAAAGTCAGGATCTTCAAGCCGATCAGTCAGCTTCTCTTGAAGAAGAGGATCCGCAGCCTTCAGAAACAATTCAATCTTTTGGCTCTCCATACTCTGCTGATCATCAGGATCTAGATGACCAAATTTGCTTTCAAATTTGCGGTGAAGAGCAGTGGCAGCTAGTCCCTTATTGGGCCTTTCAACCCATTCAGTGAAGATTCTCTTTGTCATGAGGCCAGAATCTTCAAGAAAGAATTCTTCTCGAAGAGCCTTCTTGAATGCAGACCATCTCGCATCTTTCTGAAAAAGACCACGAATCCGGTCTTGGAGGCCATGCATGGCCAAACAAGCAAAGTATCGGCTCCAAGCATGATGAGGGACCCCAAAGAAGACCATTTTGTTAGTATAGAGGCGGATAAAAGAGGACACATTTTTCCCATTAAATTGCTTGAGCTCCTGCCCAACTGCCTCCAAAGCTTTAATGACAGCAGCATCACTCTGCTCTTCATCTTGCCTCCGTTGTTGCTACAGCTGCATCTGCTGCTGAAATTGCAATTGTTGTTATTGATTCTCTTGCATCAGACGAACCAACTGCTGCAAGGCATCTCCTCCCGAACCTGATGATTCTCCCATTGTGCTTTCTCTTCTGTAGCCGACCTTCACGTCGAGTTCACCACTGTCGTCGTGTTGGGGATCAAAGGTCTACCACCGAGGTTTAAAGTAGAAGAGGAGTGAGAGATTCAAAGGGGAGAGAGGAAAATGATTGGGGTTTGATGGATTCTCGGGTTATAAAGAGAGTAGATGAGATAGAGAGTAACCAATTTCTTACATAGCCATGTCATACAAGTTTACCATAATAAACTTGGATCCGATTACATCAATAACCATGAGGTTTATACATAGATCTAAATCAGATTTTGTTCCATTTCCTACAACAAATTCAAGCTGTAATTCCCTCCATTTCATGAAGATACATGTATTGAGACTTCAAGATACAAGGTATAGAGAGATAGAACTCATTACAACTGACATAGAGTCCAAAGGATGATAAAAATGCATCAATAGAACCACAAATGTACTTCAGCCCTGCATTAAAACAGTAATTTCCAGCCCTCAAACTTGACTCAAAAATGTATACAAACTCATGGGAAAGTCTCTCATTACAATCTCAACCAATGCTCTATTGTTTCGGGAGCATTGTCTACACAAGGAAGTGATTAGATTTCAAGAAACCCCTCCAAATGAATGAGTTTTAATGGCTACCCTATTTATGACAGTTTTGGGAGAGCCTATTCAGCCCATACATTGGCAAAATCACCTCTTGTCTTGCCCCAAAGTCACTCAAGTACTTGGGCACAAGAAGGGCTTCAATGGTACATGAATATGGTAAGAGAATGGAAGAAGATGTTCATAAGAGCAGGCTGAATATTTTATCTCTGTTTTTCCCTTTCATGGATTGTCATACCACTCATTTTTGTGTTACCAAATGGATGGGTAAAAAGGATTCTTGCCTTCTTTGTTTGTATCTCCTCTTTATCTTCAGTTTGCTTTGTGTTTGCATGCTTTGGAGCATTCACCATAGTCTTCAACTCTCCCTCCATCTTCCACAGGTGTGCAAGCCCGAAAAATGCACCGCAAAATGCGGGCTGCATTCCTCTTATTCTTCCACACAAAAAAGAGTTCACATAAGTCATATACAAGTCATATAAGTCCTGTACAACTATTACTTCGTGTCTCTTGTGGACCTAGTCAACTTTGGAGTGCTCTTGACAACAGTTGGATCTTCCAAGCTAATGAACTTCATAAACCAATGTGACATAAATTGTAAACTATCAATTACCACCTGTTGATCAAGTTGAAGGTCCTCATATACACTATCATTGCCATTTTTCTTGATACAAACTGAAAATTGCATGTCAAGTTACAAAGGAACTTATGAGATTAAATGACATCTAAGTCAAATGTAAGGGAATAACGACTGAATTATGTATGAAAGTTTCTTATGTGGATCCTAATGAAGTTCTTCTGCAAACATAAGAACTCCATGTTTTATGCCATGAACAGAAAACCCTTTGACAACGTATACATGGAAGAGACTGGACACCTTGTTTGGTGCACAGTCTAAGTCATCAAAGTATGGTATCTTGATTGAATTTTTCAGGCTTGACATGAAGTCCAACACACCACTTGCTACACATCTAAATTACATGGAAGGACTTCTAATCCAGCTTGTAGGAATCAACATTAAAATGGAAGAAGATGTTTGTATCAGTGTCCTGCTTAAAAGTTTGCCTCCTAAATATAATAATGTATCAACAACCTTAATCATATATGCCAAACCCTAAGCTTGTTGATATCGAGGCATCACTATTACAAGAGGAAAAGAAGCTAAAAACTAAGGAATAAGCAAGCACCTCTAGAGATGAACAAGTGTTATATGTTGGCAATGGGTACAAAGGCAAGAAGGACCAGCTTTCCTGTGATTTTTGCAAAAGGATCGGATACACCGAGAAGTTTTGCCATGCCAGAAAGAGGTCCGAGAAAGCCTATCTTGCTGCAGTGAAAGAAGAAGAAAACCACTAGGAGAAGGACAAGCCTCATCAGTCCTTCTATGCCTATTCTGATAGATTGTTTTAGCCTTGTAATATCTAAAGCCCAAATGCCTTTATCATAAGCTTGTAAACTCCTCATGTAGCCTTGTACTATAGCCTATGTATACTTTGTGAGGCCCCTATTATAGCCTCTGGATGTCCACCATGTTTGTGGTACCCACACTTAGCCTTTTCTACGACAACCTCTAGTGTTTTGCCATGTTTATGGTGTGCCCACACTTTGCAGGTGTTGCTTTCACTAAAGCCTCTACACACTTTGTACTTCTGGTTGTGATTGAGGAGGGGTGTTGAGATTTGCAATCACACCTATCATAGCCTCTTTGTATGATGCAGTTCTAGGCTAAGGACATGCAAGCAACTAAATCCCATAGGCATAGAGAATAAAGGCTGTAAGCTCTATTTAACATTGTACTTGCCTGTCATTTTCATAAAGAGATGAATGCAATGTCATTGTTAGTTTGTTCTTTAGTATAGTGTACTTACTACTTGTTCTGTGTTCTTGAGTTAAGTCTCTTGGTCTCTAACATGTCCGTGTCTACATGAATCTAGTCTATGTCTATGAGACACATACATAGACTAGATGAATCTACATGAATCTAGTCTATCATGTCAGTGTCTACATGAATCTAGTCTATGTCTATGAGCCACCATAGCTGCCATGCTCTAGATCCTGTGTTTTCACAGAAATACTTAGAAGAATTCTAGTCAACCAATCGTGGGCTATGCTACTAAGGACATGGCTAGGTGAGGCCTAGATATGTGGTACCAAAAGTGACCAGGAGAAAGATGCTATGACACCATTGGAGGTGACCTCAAGGTCAAAATTTCCCAATCCCAGATAGCACATGAACTAATTAAAGCTTGGAATTCTCTAAGCAAAGAGCTACGATGGACGTAGGAAGCATCGAAGAAGGGTGACATTTGTCTTCTTTTGAATATATGGTTGTCACCATTTTTATATGCATGCCCCTCATACTTCAGTGGTAGAGAGACCCAACATGGCAAAGAGAATGTATGCAAAAGGACTGAGAATATGGAGCAGTATATGGGATCTTGCATGGAACAACTAGAGGGACCCAATTTGGATCAAAGGGCACTTCACATTAACAGACTAGGAGATAGAATGTCTCCTCGGATTACTTAGCAGGCTCAAGAAGGAATTCCCTACATCAGTGGTCTCGCAGGATGACCGCATAGCCAAGTACCTATTAACTAAAACTAGAACCAACATTTGGCAATGTAAGAAAAGTCGCCAAATAAGAGGCTTGTCAACTCATATGTCCATGAAGACTTGGGTGGCTTGGAAGAAGAACTTCCTTATGACTTGTGTGAAGACTTGGAGGAGGAGACTAATGTTAGAAGTATAGCAAGGGAACCCTATATAAGCAAGGGTGCATGAGGAAAGGTGAGATGTGAATAGACTAAAGGACATGGAAAACCTTAACGCTAGCCCACAATGAGGCTATATAAACAACCTTAATGTCACTTTCAAATTGGTGAGAGAGTATACCTTAGTTGTACTTGAGCAACTTACTAAAGCAAGATTTTTTTCTTGTATTTGAGCTCTCTTCTTCTCCTTGTGTACATAGTTTTATGCTCTCACTTTGATATTCCAACAACTAATGTTGCTACGCGGACACAATGTGAAAAAACATGGAATGCATAATCATCCAGCTTTCTTATTGATCTAGAGAGTCAATATCATCTTAGTTATTAGTGCTAGTATCCATAGTATGGTTAATTCCAAAATAATATAGGATTTTTGGATAAGTTTAGTCTATTTTTGATATTTTGGATAATATTTATTGTAAATATCCTATAAAGGTGTAGAAAACTTCTAGAATAGAGTGACATGCAAAAAGCAAGTTGCTTTTTTAACTAGTTTAGGATATTTCATACAAAAAGAAGGATTGCCAAAATCGCACGAGGTGCGATCGTAGTTTACAAGTAGTAAACAACACTTCAAAATGGGAGAAGAAGAAACAGTGATCTTGGAGAATTCTGATCAGCTATCCTGGAGTTTTACCCCCCTTTCGGAGCCAACGGAACCATCACATTTGTGGTCTGAGTAGCAAAGAAGAAGCTAGAGTTTGATGCACGTTTTTGGTCTACAAGGGAACTCTAGGAGATCTAATGCTTGAAGATGGCTTCTGAGTAGTGCCAGACAAGAAAATTGTTTATCTTCTCAGGTTTTATCAATACATAATGCTTTTGATTCATTGTGCTTTGTCTTTATATTGTGTGCCTCTTGTCTATTCTTTTTCTTCTCTTTTATCTCCTATTCTCTACTTCCTTCTATTTCTAATCCTCGGTAGATACGACCTTTTGACTAAAACCCCTCCAACATTGGTGAACCCGATGTGAAAGGTTGTCGAAAGGAAAGAGAGGATGGGAGAACCTTCAAGCACAATTGCTAGTGATATTTTATAGCAATTAGTGCAGAATATGAACATGCTTGTGTAGATAGAACAACAACAACACATGATGCAAGCTTCTACTCAAATAGAAACTATTGTGATAAATGCTCTGTTGGCTATAGAGCATGAGATGAAATTGTTTAATGGCAAGAATGTATCTGCATATTTACATACTTATGCTCAAAATATGGAGTTCTTTGGGGTGGCTCAACTTGCATAGAGCCGATATTTTGTATGGGTTATTGTACATGAATTAAAAGCCCGAGTTACTGAATTGTACATGCAGGATGCTGACTATGTAGTTTTCAAGAAGACACTCAAGGAAGAAATATACATTGAAGAAACCGGTTTGATTACCTACAAGACTTTCCAAGAGTGGATTCTACAACCCAATAAGGGTCTTGTGGCCACAAAGTTATTCAGACAATTTGAAAGTCGGTTTAAGTAGTTAGATATTGTAGAATAGCAAGCCCTTGCAAGTCAGAAAATTGAATTGTTTCTACAAGCGGTAGATCCTAAGCTTCAAAAGAAGCTTTATGATTTGTTAGAGGATCATACTACAGAGACATGGCTTAAAACATAGTGGAGGCATGTTAAGGAAGCTATTACTACACTGGTAAAAAAACATAGAAGAAGAGAAAGATTGCATGTATCTAGCTTGCCCACTGTTACAGACAAAACATTTGATGTATCTAGTAAGCCACTCACTTCAGTGGTAACCCTATGGCTACACCTGTTGTTCCCACTGTTAGGGAGAAAGATGTATTAGATGAATTGGTCAAAGGTATATGGGATCTTCAGTTGAAGGTCGCAAAATTGGATGAGAAAGGACAAGAGGAAAGGGGACAGGCAACAACCCCTAAAGCAGGGAAAAGTTGAATGTGGTGTGATAGTTTGCAGCATGAAAGGAAGGAATGAAACGAAGGATTGTTTTGCTTATCATGAAGCCTTGGTATGATAGCTCATCTTTTGGAAAGATAGCAAGATCCATGCACTAGAAACGGGATTGCCTCTTGCTTTGAATTTTGGAAAGGGAGGTATGCAAAAGTTGTTGGAAGACTTGGCTGTCCAAAATGCTTATGCGACTGTACACGCTTCTACTTTTGGTCTACAATTGGATAGAATGCCTGGCCAAGTGATGGTTGGTCCAAAGGCTGTAATATGGACACATGCTTTACATATAGCTGAAAAGAGAAAAGTTACTAATAGTGAAATGTCTCATGCAAGGCAAGACATTCGTGACATAATTGGCTAGGAATCACCGATAGATACATATTTTGCAAAAGAATAAAATACAGATGTACTTGTGGAAGAGAAATAGAAGAGAGATGAAGACAATGCAGGGATATCTAAGAGAGTGACAAGAAAAAGTGTGGATCCTCCTAAAGTTGCAATCAATTACCTCCCGAGCATAGCAAGCAAGAGGGCAAGCAGCTAGGATATAAGCTACAGTCTAGTGTCTGTAGATGCCTTGAAAGATCTTGTAGTGGAAGATCTAGCCAATGTATATGTAGAATTTCTTAATGCATCTGAAGAGATTTATGAAGCTCATGTTTTACTTGATGCAAGGACTCAAAGGGAGATTGACAAAGTGTTGGATGTACATGATTTGTAGGATTAAGTTATCATTTCTGAGACAGTTTATGAGTTCGAGGATATGCCTTTAAAGAATGTTAGATGTAATGCTCCACAACTGAAAACTGTTTCAGATACTTTATTAGAGGCCTTGATAGGCAATTCAAAGATGCTTCAAGATATGGACTGCTTCGCTATTTTTTGGTAATGGTCAGCATGTGTTGGATGCAAGTGAGGCTCAATTTATGTTTGATATGGTATACAATTGTTAGTATAAGTAGATTTTCATGCGCTCGACTTCGAAAGAGCAGGCATATTGCTATGCATTTGTTGATGGGTGCATTGATAGCATCATGTATATGGAGATTTAACAACCTCTAGTGTATGATACACACCCAAGGCCTTATGACCCTAGAGGGGATACTAGGTATGGCTCAAGAGTTGTACAAATGCTAAGTATTTTGATCTATGATCCAGGGGGATGCCTTCTTATATGCATGATAAGCGACAAGTTGATGCTATGGGCATTTGACCCGGGTGGTGCATCGGGTGACCTTTTGACTAAAACCCCTCCGATAACATGCCTGGAAAACAACTAAGTCTAACAAACTCAATAGTTTACTATGGCGAATAACTCTGAATAAGCTCCCAGTTAGAGATAAGATGTCCAAGATCCTCAAGGCTTCCCCATTTTGTGTGTGGTGTAGAAGCAAAATAGAAACAATAATCCACCTATTTTGGGATTACTCAAAACTAGATCGGTTTGGAAAGCTATTAAGAGATGGATAAAAGGAGCCAACCTCAATGAGTCCATCACCATGAGGATAGCACTTTTTGGAGACCACTCAAAAAGAGGTAAAGCTACAATGTTTGTGATAAACATTGTGAGGGCAGTAACCCTCAAGTATATATGGCTATGTAGAAACAAGGCCATTCTTTCAGACTGTGCGGACGGCCACATAAGTGCAGGCTCGTGATGCTGACGTGTTGAAAAGGGATTCGTCAAGATGATTTCCGTGCGAAGATATACATGTCCGACTTAATGTACCGGACAAGGCCCATTACCGTTTCGGAATAAAAAGGAGCCATGAGATTTGAACCCCTACCAAGATTGTGCAGGCTTTATCTAGCCACATAAACCAACAATCCAAGCAAGAACTTGTGATACTTATGGCCGGCCGATAGATATATTCACACAGTGCAAAAAAAGCGTGCATCTGTGCGCCATTGTCTGAACCGGGCTTAAGATCTCAAAACCCAACTTCTGGCTTTCCTAGGAAAAATAGAGGAGTCATTGGATTTTAAAAACGTTTTGTAAAAAGCTACTACAGATGGCATAGAGCCATGATGTATACAGCACTGCTGTATATTCTATTCTACTAATGGAAACGTACGTCCACGCATTATAGATTGATTATTGATAGGATATGCAGATGCGTGTTGATGATGGTAGCGGGCGAAGGACGGGAAGGTCGAAAGGGACAGAGACAAGTGATGATATAAACATGTACGTGAGAGGCCATACATCGTTTTTGCTTTTGGTCTTGCAGTGAGCTGAATGCTGAGAGAGAGAGTGTCTGCGGGAAGATGATGCCTAGGCCGCCCCTCTTGACCATCCTCTGCTGCATCTTCTTTTGCTTCTTCTTCTGCTTGCCTCTCTTCCTGCAGCATTACGCCGGAGACGCTTGGATCGAGCGATCCCGCCTCCAGCTCGACAATGGACTCGGACTCAGACCCCCCATGGGGTTAGTACCCTCGCTATCTTACCTTCTCTTTCGCAAACAAGTCAAGCAGAAGCATTCTGAGTGATATTTGCTTGCATTTTCCTCTTTCAATTCCAGTTTCTTTGTCAATTTCAATCAAAAGAAATGTCATATGAAGTGCTAGATGTCGGTCTCCCTCCGCCCCCCGCGCCCTCGCCCCGGAACAGATCGAATTTCGAGTAGGGTCAGAAGAAGTAGGGGAGATAGATCAAGCTGCAGAATTGGAAAGAAGAAATTGCAATCGTCTGGAATTACTTAGGTCTATCCTTGCATGCGGTGAAGATGCTGCGCGTTTTGACCTCAGTTTATGCTGCACGTGGTGAAGATACTGAGTGTTTTGTGGCACTTTCATATTTCAATTCCGGTTTCATTCTCAATAAGAGAAATTTCACATGGAGTGCTAGACGCTGTTCGCCCCTCCTGTGATTAAGGAACAGATCAGATATAAATTAGGGTCAGAATAAGTAGGGGAAATAGATCAAGCTCCTGAATCGGAAGAAAAAGTGTAATTGCCTGGAGCTACTGAGTTCTATCCTTGCATGTTGATAAGATGCTAAGTGTTTTCACCTCAGTTTATGCTTGCATGTGGTGAAGATACTAAGTGTTTTGACCTCTGTTTATGCTTGCATACGGTGCAGATACTAAGTAGTTTGGCCTTTTCAAAGTATCTATTTTGCTCTCACTCACTCAGTTGTGCCCTCTCTTGTATTACCCGCTCTTTTATTTGTTTTTCATTATCGGGCTTCTAATTTCTTTCCTTTGTATTCTGGTGACAGATGGAATAGTTGGAACTTCTTCGGTTGTGGTATAACGGAGGATCTCATCAAGGAAACAGGTACAACCATTCAACACACGCATGGTTTTTGAAAGAGGTGATCAATAGCTTATTGGTCCTTGAAACACTTACAAAAAATTTCACTTTCATGTCTTGAAATCAGTACCTTTCTACCAGTTACTAAGGTTTACCCTATGTGAATGGTATAATTGTTACATTAACAATCTGTTCATTTCATGGAATCTTGGACCATTGGGAAAATTGAATGAAAGTTCCGATTGAGGAGGAGCAGGGAGGGCATAGTAACATGGGATGGCCATTTTCTAGCTTCCCAATCCTAGTCCCAGTCCCATCCCATCCCCATACTGTCCCAGTCCCATCCCCATGTTAGAGCCCCCTCTCATGGTAACAAGGGATGGCAATTCCTGCCCCCGTCCCTGTCCCGTTCCAGTTCCTGTTCCCATCCCCATCCTCAAAATCCATCCCATGTTACTATGGGGAAGAGGAAGGGTATGGGGTAGGAGATGGATGGTCCGGATTTCCCTTGGGGAACTTGTAAAGTTTAGCTTCCAATAAAACTTGAATAAAAGAACTAACTGAAATTGGATATGAAGGGAGGGAAATCTAACATGGTATGGAGTCCCAGATCCATCCCAAGCAATAGTACACTTGGTGCAGGAATCTACCTCTGTGAAACAAGGAGTATTTGCTTCTTTAAGATTGTTGAAGAATGGTACACTTGGTGGAGGAGTCCATCTAGACGAACTCATGATGCAAATTTCACATCCAGCACTGCAGCTTAGAAATGCTGACCTTGATTGCTGGTTGGAACTTAAACAAGACAATAACTTGACTGCTGAGAACTCGTAGGCTAAAGGCATAGGAGTGAGCAGCAGGGACAAACTCAATAAGGATTGCACTTGGAAAGTTCAAATGAAGCATAAATGGAAGAGAACATAGTTGGAACTGTCAGGCAATGACTAGGCATAATCACCTTGCAATTACCAGTAGTTGCTATGTGTCAGAAGTGGATGTAGAGTGATGGAAGTGTAAGAGACTGCTATGATAGACTGAACAGTATGAGAGGAGTGAGAAAAGAGAAAAACAAAAGAACACTGCAAATGGAGAAATCAGAGATATGCTCAGGAAATGGAATCCATATACCAAACATGAGACAGTTGAGTACAACCATGAGTCACTGGCTGCATGGGCACTGGCACCGATTCCCTCTCTCCAACAGGCCATACATTGGAATTTGCAAATGATGAATGATAAGATTGTGGAGGAGGGAGCCACATAAATAGGCTAGAGATATGCCAACAATGTGATTAGGTCGGCCAGCATTTGATGCTGGTTGGCCAGCAATATATGCCAAAATCACAATCATAATGACAAATAAAAAATTGTGTAAAATTATCAGTAATACTTGTCCCACTAAAGCACATGCCGAGACTCACTCATGAGCTGAGTGGATTGCTAACGCCCTCTCTTAGATCATTGTTGATTTGATACAATAGAATGATACAATGATAATGACTCATCATAGTCCATACAACAAAGACCACCAGAATAGAACCATGGATATCCAAGCAGTGGGCGATCAATCCACCACCAAGGTGTCTCGGAGAGAAACTTGATGTCAGTGTCTGTTGTACTAAGACCTGAAAATAGAGAAGAATCATAGCACCTCTCAGTGTCTCTCAACAATGCCTCATAGTAGCATAGATGACCACCCTGTTATAAGGGCTTTTCAGTCCCACCTCACCACCCTCTCACACTCCCTCACAGGTATTGTAGAATCGAGAGGGATGATTGCATCGCCTGCACTAGAAAGGAACAGGAGGGGTTGGCAAGCCCTTTCCTCCATCAAAAGAATGTGACCCCTTCCGTGAAGAACCTAGTCGGAGTTGGAGGAGGTGGATAACTCAATAGAGGAGTTTGTATGTTGCTTTTCTTCTTCTTCTCCTCCTTCTTCTTCCTCTCGAAGCTGCTAACTCTTTGCAATCCTCGCACAAATGCCCCTTCTAACCACAATGATAACATTGGGCCTTCGACTTCTTCTTCCTATCATCCCTCTTTGAAGTGGCAAATGCCTCATTGGAGCCACCATACTAGGATGGAAGCCTCCCTTGTAACCGCAAAGATGCCTCATACGCAAGCAACATTGAGGACATATATGTAAAGTTCATTGGTGTCAATAACATGTGGCGCATAGCATTGAATTCTCTATCAAACTCTGGAGTTTGTAGAGCACAGTCCCCCACAAGATGAGCCTCCAAAAGGGTAGATTGCATTTGAGGAAGTTGATGTTGTACCTATATAACATGAAGCAAGAATGACCGGGTAGTATCCTTTGACTCAAACTTCAGCTGTTGGAGCTGTTCATAGAGGGTAATGGCATGCATGGATGAGGGAGCCTCATGCAACATTTGAAGCTTTGCCTAGATTGCTAAAGCTATCTTGTAGGAGGTGACTGCTAGTAGAACCTCTTTAGAGATACATTGGAGAAGAGCAGAATATGCATGGGCATCATTAGAATCTCATGTAAGCACAACTTTCTCGTGGTTGTCCTGGTCCCAATTATCAGGAAGAGGGGTGGGAGGCCGAGGACGTTCAATAGCTCCAAAAACAACATACCACAATTGCTTTTGTACAAACCATGCATTCATAACAACACTCCAAGTTAAGTAATTAGGGCCGTGAAGTTTGTCATTAGTGGAATAGTAGGGAGTAACCATCCCGAGAGGATAGGAAAAGAATATAAAGGGGAGAGAGAGAGAGAGAGAGAGAGAGAGAGAGAGAGAGAGAGAGAGAGAGAGAGAGAGAGTACAAAGGATGGGGGGGGGAGCAGCTTTATTGGATGTTAATTTCCATATGGTTACTTTGAGAATTGCACTTTTATAGGCACTATGTGTATAGAGTCATCCCTGATTAAATATTGCAAAATTTTTCATTGAAAAGACTAGTATCTTGCATGGTTGCATGGTTATTCAAGTTTCTTGGTGGCATGTGCTAAACTCCACGAGGCCTATTAAGGTCTCCCAGTCTTTTCTCCTTTCTCATTTGATTGCATCCTAGCAGGAGATTTTGCATTTTGTAGATTGGTGCCCTCCTAATCTTTGTAAGGAGGAGAATTCGCTGCAAGGGGAAGTGCTGGCTACCTCCAAGTTGTTGGATTGGCCTGATAAAGACTTGTAGTGAGATAAGTTTAATTGGATGGCTTGCTTGGGGTTGCAGACAGTCCATGATCGTGTCATTTCTGGGCATCTCCGTCTTTATTCTTTTTGGCGCATTCGTCAACACTTTCAGGTGCCTCGTGGCTATCATGACATTTGGTCATCCTTATAGGAGAAGCTTTTGAGGTTCTATCCATTGCCTGCTTTATAGCCATTGTTTCCTTGGCGGGATTGAATGTTTGTGCTTCCTAATGATTTTGAGAAAGGTTCAGCTAATCGGATCTATCATTGGATGGTCGAGGCCAAGAGATGGGTCACTTGAAAGGCCAATAAAGTATGGCATATTTGGGACATAAAAAAGAAGTGGTAGGAAAGATTCCTCCAAGTCTGGAAGTCTAAGGTTCCTTATCAAGGTAAAGTGTTCATGTGGAGGTTGCTTATTGGGGGTCTTTCAATTGGGGATGTGTTGCGTGCTCGCAAGATCTCCCATGCTCGTGTATTTTCCACTACATGTGATGAGACATTGCTTCATCTCTTTGTCTCTTGCCCTGTTGCTCGATAGATTTGGAGTTTTATTTCCTGTGTGTGGTTCTCAGTGACTCAGCAACGGATTTCAGCTCGTTCGTGGATTATGGGAAGGATGCCTTCTATGTCCGCCTTGCAATCAGATTATTCCTACCTTTTCCATTTCCTTCGATGGATAGCTGTGTGGCATATTTGGCATACTCGGAATGCCTTTATTTTTGATTCTAAGCATCCATGGTCATGTGGCCTGTGTTCGTGGTTAAGTATTATGGCAGATCTCCTCTATAGTTTCAGCTGTTCTGGTTCTTCCTAACATTGCTGCTCCTTGGCTGGATATTGTTCGCTCCACTCCAGCTGTCCTTTTTGTGTGGTAGTCTTTTGGGTTGATTTGTGTCTGTTACCTGATGGTCTGATGTAAATATTGCTACTCAATTCAATTATCTTCACAAAAAAAGAGAGAGAACAGCCAAGCACAACACAAGTTGCATAGACTATGAGTTCAAACGTAGTGTTAAGGGAAGCTGATCACAAAATGTCTGCACAATTTGGAAGAATTGAGATGACAACAGCTGTTAGCCACAGATAGAGGTTGACAGCATTGTTGCCCAATGTACAGGAGCATGAAGTGCTGCAAATCAAAACACAGACAAAACAGCATTAAATGCAGTCACCAGCATTAAAATAATGCAGAAAATCAGAAAATGCAGGCAGCAACATAAAAACACAGAGATTTGCCAGAGTGCAGTAGTGCGGAAGCGTAGGACTGAGAGAGAGAGAACGCAGAGAGAGAAAGAGACAGTGGAAGATGAAGATCTGCTGTATAAAGTGTGCTGAATACAAAGATATGCAGATATATACACGGGCGCAGTGCGCTGGACTGCGTGTCTCCACCTCGGCGATGCAACCTGCTGTTCACCTCGAAGTCCGCTGCAGTCTGCACTGTCTCCTGTCTGAAATCTGCGAATAGAGACGGAATCTGCGCGTGTCACCGGTCTGTAATCTGCGAGCAGAGAAGTGTGGGAGACTGCTGGGGATGTCGGCTATTTATAGCCAGAAAAACAGGGCACAAACAGGACAGGTCGGCTGCATTAAATGCATCCAACTGGACTGTAGGCAGTCGGACTGCCACGTGGCAGTCCGACTGTACAGTCCGACTGTGCAGCCGACTGCACATGCCTGACCTGGGACTGTGATCTCTAACAGATGCGTCATGCGAAGATACGAAATACATTTCCCCACGAGAATAAGCAACCATACCATGAATGGATCGCTTGCGTGTATCACTCCAACCATCAGCAATCAAGGAAACTCCATTTTTAGCCCACATGCTCTTTCTAGTCACTACTGCTTGCTCAACAAGGCGCTTTTCCTTGTCAAGCAAAGTGGTATGTAAAGTCTCTGATGATGGAGGTACATACGAAGGGCCATACTCACCAATCTTCTTGCACATCAATTTAAAAATTTTCCTTCTCTCGACTCTTGAGCCTTCAATTTTCAGCCTAAAATCATAAATGGCTTCATCTTCCCACCCTGCTCGTCGGGTTGGTGGTCGAGGAAGAAGATCCGATGATTGGTCATGGTGGGAAGAAGTAAATGCTGACCGCCCTTTGAGTGGTAGAGGATCTCGACCATGGACGTGCAAGCTTTGCCCATACAAGCGAACTAGTGGAGTAAACAAGGTAATCCATTGAGCCGAGCATTTGTATTTCAATTTTTTATTAATTTTAATTTTTCAAAGTTACTTAAATATTAGAATATGGAATACCAATTGCCACTTGTTCCATTTTAATATTTATGCATAATCAGGTCCAAGCTCATCTCCTACATGAACCAAATTCAGAGGTACAGTTTTGTCCGAATGTGACCTTGGAGAAGCAAAGGGAGCTTCGTGACCGTGTAGCAGGTCAACAAGCTTATCTTGCATCTAGACCACGACGTGTTGCAGTTGACCCTGCAACTTTCGTGACACCATCCCCATCAGATGTATCTAGAGCAGGGTCAGTATCAAGAAGTGCTACCTCCACACCTACTGCTGTAAACGCCCCGAATAACGTAGTATGCTTAACAATTATGATATTCGCTTGTTTTCGAGATTTAATATAAAAGAGAATGAACACTTAAAGCTGAAAATGAAAATTACTCGCAAAATTACAGCCATGAAAATGTAAAAGTAATGGAGACAAGATTGAGGGTTGAAGATGGGCAACCCCCCCCGAAGGAATGTATTTCTGCTTAACCCAAGTCCCTTAGGGAAGAGCTCAGTTACAATCAACCTGAGAGTGAGGAGAAGTAATTCTCACTCTCACACAAGATCATGCAAAGATGTACAAACACACATGCATTATCTATTATGCAATGATAAGAACTGATTTCTTTACAGTATGAGAGAAGAAAGAGGGGAAATCAGCCTTTCTCCATCGTTGAATAGTAGTACATGGATAGGGCTTGCTTCTTGTTGCTAAAATGGAAGAAAGAGCTTGAGAAGGAGGTGCTGTAATGAATTTACAGGCTTGCTGTCCTGTAAAATAGTAGTGATAGAAGAGGGAATATGGAGGAATTTGATAATGGAGAAGTGGGGGATGATGATGGGGATGGATGGGGCCAATTTCTGGCTATCTGTGGGTGCTGTACATGAGTTTACAGCAAAGAAAAATGATGCTGAATGAAGAAAAACGAGCTCTTATTTATAGGAGAGGGAAGAGCTAGTACAAAAGGGGAAAGTGGAGTAGCACAAGACAAGTGTCCAGCCACATGTCATGAGATGTGACAAGTGGTGGGACACTTGGAAACTTGTGTGACAAGTGTCTTGACACTTGTCTCTTCTCTATGGCCTTCCTTTTTGGGCAGAATACTATCAAGAATAGAAACAACCAAATTTAGTAAGCACAGTCAGAGTACAGAACTTACTATTTTTAGAATGACATCCCTATTTTTTAGGACTAGCATTTTAAGGCTAATTCGAGGCTCCTAAAATTTAGGGACCTCCTAAAATTTAGGGATCTCCTAAAATTTAGGGACCCCCCCAATATGGGTGTCATATGAAAGCTTTTTCCGTGTACATCGCAAAAACGGTATCAGAATCTTCATGTGACTTTCCTACGCAAAGAAATGTGCATTTCAAGCTTTCAGCCCACACATGCACATTATACAAGCATTTCATGATCATGCCATCTTGTTGATTGTAACTGTTTGTTCTGGTGGATGTAGCCCACACTTCAAGGCATCAATCTTTTCTGTGTGCGAGTCTAATCCTGATATGCGTGAGTTCTGGTCATAGGCGCCCAATCAGGCCATATAGGTGGAAGTGTGAACTATCTTTTCTCTAACCCACCGCGTGGGTCCACCATAGCCTGTGACCACTCATCAGTGGCGAGCTCCAATGCACTTTTCTTTATATCTAATTAGTGCAAAGGAAATAAATTTAATAAATCATTATATAGACAAATTAACGAAAAATGATACAAATTCTGTTTCTATAGAGTTGTGACAACTGCAGGCATTGCATCGGCCATGGCATCAACAACACCACATGTTGCACGTAGACAAAGCACACTTGATGCTAGTTGGGATCCCAATAAGAAGGAAGAGGTGGATACATCAGTGGCATGCTTTTTTTATCATGACCACATTTAATTTTGTGCAGCCAAGTCAGAGTAGGCTCGAGATAAGGGAGAAGGCTCAAGAGTTGAGACTCCCTCAAGAGTCGAGAGAGAAGGGAAAAGGAGAGAAGGGAGAAGAAGAAGAAAAGAGGAGAACTTGGAACTTGGAGAAGAACTTAGAAGGAAGACTCAAGAGAAGAGGAGAAGAAGGAAGAGAAGGGAGAAGGTTCAAGGAACAAGGAAGAAGAGAAGGGAGAAGTGAAGAGAAGGTAGAAGGAAGAAGAGAAGGAAGAGGTTGGAGGTGGGAGGAGAAAGAAGAAGAAGGAAGAGAAGGAAGAGAAGGAAGAGAAGAAGGAAGAGAAAGAAGGCGGTTGGGAGCACAATGCTGGCGAATTGGGCGCAGGCGGGAGTAGCAGCACTGGGCGCAGGTGAACTGGAGCGGGCGCAGGCGATCTAGAGCGAGAGCAGGACGCGATTGCAGATTGTCCAGGCGGGATCAACGGGTGGCCGGCCGCAGGTAAGTTGTGCCACGTGGCGTTCCCTGTCCCGTTTTAGACAGGGAATGTTCCATCAATTGAAAATGCGGTCCACGATGGATACGTGCCGGGGACGGCGATTCCACGTGCCGGGGGGACCGTTCCGGCCGTTTCCTGTCACTATGGTACCCACAAATCATGCACACTCTCTACTTTGCTCTCTCTCACTCTCTCGGTCTCTCAGAGTGTAAGGAACACTGACTGTCTCGATCTTCGTGCCTAACCCGTCACTACAAACTGGTATTAGAGCGGGCAAGAGACAACTCAGGTGTTGCACGAGTCCCAGGTGGACCCGACGAGCATCAGCAGATAGTTAGGTGCGAGCAAGAGTCGCTGGCGGGCAATAGTCGGCAGAATTAACGCAGCTTGCCTGACGGGACCAGTCGACAAGTAGGTTGGGAGGCATCGTGGATAGTCGCAGGCGCCACGTGAGGCTCCAGCGAGGAGATAAGACCAGCGGGGCATCGGTCGTGTAACGGGACGATTGCAGTACTAACAATAGAAGCGGGCAGTAGGTAGCGGATAGCGTGCGACAGGCAATAGCTGATGGGCGACCAACGGGCGGCCGTTTGGCAGGCGCGACAGGTCACGGACTTAAACGGCTGTTGACCTGCAATTCTTCTCCTTTTTCTTTTAAAAAAATTTGAGTTTGCTTTTACCTCCTCTCCTCCAGGTGTTCGTGGGTGCAAGCATAGTGTGCAAATCTGTGCACGTTTAGGCCCAGAAATTTGGGGCTTTTCTCGAATTTGGGGATCTTAACGCAGAATTGGACAATTTGACTTAGAAATTGCAAAGTCAGTGCACATTTGCTTGGGAATTTTGGGGCTTTCAACATTTTAGTGAAATTCTTTCAATTTCATTGAAATTAGTGCACACAGGACTTGGAAAATTTGGGAATTTGTCCAAATTCGATGCGAGCAAGATGCAACAATGATATTTGTCTCAGAAATTGCAGGAATTTGTGACATTTTGTCCCCGACATTTGGGGCTTTTCATGTACATGCACAAATTGGGCTGAAATTTACCCAATTTTTTGACATTGATGCGCACTGGACCCCATGCAATTTGGGGCTTTTGCAGTTTGGGCAAAATCTGTGCAGCATTTGGTCATTTTATGTACATGCAGGTTCAAGTCCATGCAATTTGGACATCAACACTTGGTAGAATTTGGGGTTTTGCTGAAATTGCTCTATTTTGGCAAAATTGGCCTGTTCTATGCATGATAGAGAAAATGCAGATGTGTGGTTGATGCTTTGAGCATAAAAATTTTGGGGCTTTTGACCGCGTACGTCAAATTTTATGCCCGTGGGTACATGTACAACAGAAATTGCAGCTAAAATTTGGGATTTTTCATGTAACGTGATGCATATGCCCTTGGAATAGCTGTAGTTAGTTGTGGAATGCTGTAGCACATGGTTTGGTGCTTCTGAAAATTTATTTACTACCAAACTTCTCTTGGAGTTTGGTATGGCCGATTGTCGGTCTATTTCTTGCCCCATGGACCTAGAGTCCGAGCTTTTTGCAGCCAGAGCTCCCCTTCTAGATGCCACCTATTATAGGTGTCTTGTTGGTTCCCTCATTTGGCTTATTCGCATACTCGGTCGGATGTCTATTTTGTTATGGCATTGTTGTCTACAAAGGGACTCAATCCTATGGGATCATGTATGGAGGGAGGGTTACTCTCTCTAGTTGGAGTGATTCTGATTGGGTAGGTGATGTGGATTTGGGCCGGTCCACTATAGGTTATGCCTTCTCCCTTGGATCAAGAGTTATCTCATGGAACAACGAGCAACAGCCTATTGTGTCCCTTTCTTCTACAAAGGCAGATTATCGTGCATTATGTTTTATCGCTATGGAGGTGGTTTGGCTTTGTTCCATGTTGGCAGAGATTGGCTTTTCTCATTTTGGACCTATGGACTTGTATGTCAACAATCAGAGTGCTCTAGCTCTGGCAAAGAGCCTTAAGTTTCATGCTCGCATTGAGCATGTTGAGGTTTAGTATCGCTATGTTCGAGAGCGGATCGTGGATTTTGAGCTAGCATTGGCCTACCGTCCCATGGAGGACTACGCAATTGATCTCTTTACGAAGCCTTTCCCGTGGGCTTCTATGCTTCATCACATGAGGTTGTTTGGTCTTCATATACTCCTAGGATTTGAGAGGGGGTGTTAGCTTGCCTATGTTAGTCTTGTCCGTTTGTCATCTCCTGGTTGTGAGATCTTGTAAGAGTCTAATGGAGACATAGGAGCTTTGGCACTTTAGGTGCATTTTCTTTATTTGTCCGCTTCTTGTGTGCATCCCTAGGCCAGTTTTTACTTTCCATAGTCTGCCTACACCTGCCAAACATTGCCATTGTCATTTGGGATATTTCTAGGGTCTCCCCTATTTTAGTGGCATTTCTTCTTTAGTGACCAGCATTTAATGCTGGTCACCAGCATTTATGGCCGCTTCAAGATCAATCCGGTGAGTCTTTTGGTGCTTTTGCTATTTATAGATGCAACCCCCACTTGGCAGATAGACACACTCTTTAGTCTTCAGCCTTAAGACCCTTTGCAGGTGCACACTTCGACACTTCGACTCTTGGTGCTTGGTGCTGCCATCGTCATCAACCCGATCTAGTGCCCGCTGCATATAGGGACTGATTAGTCCATCCCCATTGTATCGGCATTCTTCTTCAATTAGTGCAATATTCTTCCTTTATCTCTTGCTTCCTCTCTTTCTCTCTCTCTTTGGTTCTCTTTGTGTTTATGTTTCTCTTCCATTGCACACTCTCATAGTTAATCCATCATATATTTATAGTATATTTATGACTATATATAATATATATATGTATATTTATGACTATATATATATATATATATATATATATATATATATACCTATATTTTTTGGATTCCCCTTTCCTTGTTTCGTCGTTTCAGACAGGGGTTGAAAATCCATTTCAGGACTCTGAAACACGTTTTTGTTTTGCCCTTTTTGAAACTCTTGGCAACTATGGTCATCACCAATGGTGATGGATCCCCCTCTGGATCTCATGTCCTGAAGCCAATCTTGGCGGTAAGTCATGTGAAAAAGGCCCCCCTATCCATGAGCCAAGGCTTCTCCAAAGAAGAAGAAGCAAGTGCTTTATCCTCCCACCTCAAACAAGTGTATGAAGGATTAAGTGGTAGTGGCTGTAGCCTTTGAACCCTTGGACCCCTCCATGGGCTTTGATTATGGGTACTTTTGCTAGCACTTCTTTGGATGAGTGCCCTTGCCACAATGGGGGTACTTAGGCTCCTTGTTGGAATCCTTTGAATCATCCTTTTTGTCCTTGTGTTTCTTAGCTCGAGGCTTCCCCTTCTTCCCTCCCTCCAAACTTGATGTAAAAGCCTTTGTGGAGCTAGATCCACTAGTACCTATAGCTTTGAGCCGCTCGTCATGCTCCAAGCCTAGCAGGGCAAGGTTGACAAAAGAATCATGGCCATAGCCTCGAAAGATATAGTTCGGCCAAGAGAGGTAGGCTCATCTTGCATATCCTTCAATTTGTTGATGTGGTCCTTCATGGAAGGAGAATCATCAACGTTGAGCATCTAAAGCTTCTTCTCAAGGAATATGCGGTGTGCAAATGTCTTTTGATGGAAGAGAGACGCTAGTTTCTTCCAAAACTTCATGGCAGTCTTCAATTTGTGAACATGCATCAGGACAAAATCCGTCGAGCTCATAAAAAGAAAAGATCTAGCTCGTGAGTTGAGCCAATCCCACAAGGCAGCACGATCCATTGTTGATCCCATTGCGGGATCCTCCATGGAATGGGGTATGAGATGGGAAACACACTCCCCAAGGTCGGCGGTGTTGAGAATACACTCCACCTTATATAACCACTATGAATAGCTAGAACCATCTAGGCAGTTCTCCTTGGGCAAGGAAGGAAATATAGGCACTTGCATTGTGAAGGGGAGAGTGCGCAATGGAGTGCAAGATCAAGGTGTGAGTTGCAGAGCAGAGCTGAGAGTTAGAGAGAGTGAACGTAGAGATAGGTGTATGGTTTGTGATGGTACACAAAGAATAAAAGAATGTATTTATATGTTAGGGTACATGAAGGGTGTGTTCACATCCATAAGACTATACACAGAGACGAAGGGACTTTACATCCAACAACCTCCCACTTAAAGACCCGAAGTGGTATCTTTAAGCTAACCAACTCCCACTAAACGAATGCAATGCTCTTGCTGAGCCTTTGCAAGACACCTAGTGGAACATCTGCAGGGTTATCTTGGGTTTTGACCTTAGTCAGTGTGACAAGACCATTATCCAAGATCTGTCAAATAAGGTGATACCGAACATCTATGTGTTTGGTATGTGCATGGAACATGCATTCTTAGCCAGACATACTGCACTCTGGCTATCACAACCAAGCACTGGAGTACCTGAAGAAAGACCAAAATCCTTGACCAGACGGCCAAGCCAAATAGCTTCCTTAGAAACTTTGGTGGCTGAAATATGGACTAAGTCAAGAGCATTAGACTTCTTAACGACACCGGTGTAATAAGGAGACTTCACTTGTTTTCCATATAAGCAATCATTACAAAATTCGAGACCAGAGTCTTTTATATCAAATCTCCCTAAAGAGGAGAGAACCTGAAGGCTTTTCTGGCTCATATGACCAAGTCTTTTGTGCCAAAGCTCCATCTGTGAATGGACTTGAGCCACAGCCAAGAACTTGCCAGGTAATGCTTTACAATGCAAGTAATATAAAGTCCCCCTTTTGCTGCCTTCAGCATAGAGCCCTTATGGACCTTCCAAGATCCACCACTAAAGGTAGTAAAATACCCTTTAGCATCAAGCTGCCCAACTGATAGTAGACTTTTCTTTATGCCAGGTACAAATTTGACATCTTGCAAAATCAGCTCTTGGCCATTTTTAAGAGCCAAGTGAATGGTGCCAACACCCTCTATCTCACATATATAGTTATTACCCAAGTAAACCTTGCCTAGGCAACCTGCAGTGTATTCAAAAAATGACTCCAAAGAGGGGGTAATATGAAAAGAGACATCGCTGTCCACTATCCATGATTGTGACAGCCCATCGTGAGCTAAAAGTAAGGCATCGATTACCTCCTTTTTGGTGATGTGCATATCACCTGCTGTTGCCATAATATTTGCATCATTACATGAGGCTACAACAAGTATCTCTTCAGTGTCAGGAAGCTCTTCAATGACCACACTATATGCAACATTTTTCTTTGCAACTTCTTTTGAGGAGGAGCTGTTATAATATTTCTTATCATCCTTCTTTTTCTTACCTTGCCGTTGTAGTGACTGGGAGGCAGGAAGATCGAGACAGTAGGTGTTCCTTATGTAGGGAGAGACAGAGAGTGAGAGAGAGCAGAGTAGAGAGGTGCATGATTTGTGGGTACAATGATGAGTGTACCACTTTAGGTTTTTAGATAGATATATATATATGTAAGTACAAGTGCTAAGGGTGTATTTACACCTGAGTACATTTAAAAGCACGAGGGCCTTTATTCCCAACAACCTCCCATCTAAAGGTAATGTGCCTTAAGAGGAGAAAAGAATCAGCTAAGTCTAGGTATGTACAAAGTTGAAATACATATATCTATCCAACTCCCATCATCTGTTAGCAATGAGCAAACCGCTCTGCTGGAAGACCCTTCGTGAGAAGGTCTATAGGATTATCATTTGTATGCACTTTGACAAGCTCAATGCTCTTGCTGTCAAGTATATCTCTAATGAAGTGGTACTTCACCTGTATGTGCTTCGTCTTTGCATGAAAGATAGGATTCCATGCTAGCATGATAGCACTCTAGCTATCACAATGGAGAACATGTAACTCTGTGATGCCAAGCTCTCCCACCAGACGTGAGAGCCATAAAGCTTCCTTGCATGTCTCAGTGGCAGCCACATACTCTGCCTCTGTAGTAGACAATGCAACACACTTTTGTAGGCTAGAGATCCAACAGACTGCTCCTCCTGTGAAAGTAACATATACCCAAAAGTGGATTTTTTGCAATCCGCATGACCAGTATAGTCTGCATCCGTAAAGCCAACAACAGATGCCTTCTGCTTTCCAAAGCAGATGCACAACTCCTTTGTGCCTTTGAGGTATCTCATAATAGCTTTCACTGCATCTCAATGCCTTTTGCCAGGGTTTGCCATGTATCTGCTAACTACTCCCACTGCAAAGGCAATGTTAGGACGTGCAGCAATCATAGCATACATCAAGCTGCCAACAGCTGAAGCATATGGTATCTTGGCCACTTCAACCTTCTCATCATCAGATGTAGGGCTGTCCTTTGCACTGAGTTTCACATATGGAGGCAATGGAGCCCCAATTGTTTTTCCCCCCTCCATATTGAAACGCTAAAAAACCTTGGAGATATACTCATGCTAAGATAGATAGAGTAATCCTTCCTGCTGAGCAAACAATGCTATAACATCATACATATCCAAAGAACGTATTGACAACACTCTATTTTTAGCCTCATTTTTTACATGTATAGTTGCTGAAATTTCAGCCATAGAGTCATTAATATTCAGCCCATAAAAGATGCTTGAAATGCCTTCATTTTCAGCTAATAATCCCAATGCTCTCAGTTCCTTAGTAGCTCGTTTCATAGATATGAGTTCATCCTTGCACATAGCTTCCATAGACTTAAACCAATATGAACTGTTTGCTATAAATTGAGAATAACCAATAGTAAATACATTCTTCATTCCATCAAGAGGCGAGTACATCCTCTGAACAGCACTACTGTGGCCCCACATTACAGCAGTGCTTATTGAAAATCCAGGTCTTTGAATTCCCTTGCATTTGGAGCCAAAGGAGACTCTCGAAGCGTATCCCGATGTCTAGGATGATTAACACAAACAGTAAGAAATTGGAGTGCTTTCCTCCCATCCTTGCTTTTGACTCTTGCATAAGCAGAACCATCATTAAGCACCTTTGTTTCCATATGCACTCCTGTA
Organism: Lygodium microphyllum; assembly: GCF_053477565.2. Classification (NCBI taxonomy): domain Eukaryota; kingdom Viridiplantae; phylum Streptophyta; class Polypodiopsida; order Schizaeales; family Lygodiaceae; genus Lygodium; species Lygodium microphyllum. The sequence continues at coordinate 40,243,161 of NC_141140.1, read as the reverse complement.
ATATAGGGCTATCCCAAAATCACTGCATATGGAGGAATTATCTTGCACAAATAAATTTTGCTCTTCTTGTACATCACCAATCGCCCATTCTTGAAATCGTGCGGCTATAACGTTAAGAGGGATGTAGTGTTTCTCCCTATATCTGGTCTCCTGGGTTTCAACATGAAAGACAGGGTGCCAAAAACTACATGCCCTTGGTGGGACGGACCCTGTTTTTTTTGAGGCCTTGGATACAATTGAGATCCCACTTAGGGATCCAAAAGCTCCATTTAGGATGCCACTTATAGACAAATTCAAGGACATGGGAACAGTTGTGATAGGGAAAATAGAATCAGGGACAGTAATGCGAGGTGACAATCTGTTTATCATGACAAATAAGGTCCATGTGAAAGTTGTCACAATAATGAGAGAGGCTAATGAGGTCAGAGTTGCCAAACCAGGGGAGAACCTTCGGATCTGATTGTCTGGCATAGAAGAGACTGATGTATCACCTGGTTTTGTTCTATCAAGTATAGCTCGGCCTATTCCCTCTTTAGTGGAGTTTGATGCCCAGCTGCAAATTTTAGAGCTGTTGGATCACAAGGCAATTTTTACTGCTGGCTACAAAGCTGTCCTTCATATACATGCGGTTGTGGAAGAGTGTAAAATTATTGAGCTTCTACACCAGATCGACCCCAAGACAAAGAAAGCTATTAAAAAGAAAGTGCTGTTTGTTAAAAGTGGAGCGGTGGTAGTGGCTCGTATTCAGGTAAATGAGCTAATCTGTGTGGAACGCTTCGATGACTTTCCACAATTGGGACGCTTTACTCTTTGTGATGAAGGGAAAAACTGTGAAAAAAAGCAAGGAAAAAGGGAGTGAGAGTGGCCGCTTTTTGAGAAACAGGGGATTGGAAAAAGAAAAGCTTTTGGGGAATTGGCGGAGGGAGGTGTTCCAGGAAAGGCAAACTTCAGAAAAGATGGCTCCTTTCTATCCCAATAGGAAGAAGAAGAAGAAGATTGACAAGGGACGAGTTTTTTCTTTTATCACAGAATGCAAGGACATATATTGAATCTCTGTACACAGATCGCTAGTTTGAAACCAGACTTGGTCATAACTGAGAAAGGAATCAGAGACCTTGCTGTTCCAAGGGACATCATTCTATTTGTTCTGCAAATCTTCTCGGAGACAAAAGATCTGGGGGCGGCACAACGAGCGCATTTCCTGGTAGTCAGCATCAGATTGGATTCAGTAGCATTAATCTGCAACTACCTTATTCGACTGTATGCATCTTTTGGTATAATCTCTTGCCACCATCAGGAAGAAACTGAATGCCCTGTACATCAACCTGTGACATATAACCTTCCGTTTTGACTTACTTGGACAATCTTTGGAATTTTGTACAAAACATCCCATTTGGCACAAGCTTGGACTCATCACCAACAGTAAACTCGTGTACTTTTTCACCAGCCTCAATCCATGATTTTCCAGCCTTCTTGTAAGAACCAGCATTTATCTTCAGTTCTTCTGTTCTCAAAGAATCTTCCCACATTTGGAGATCCTTATAGACAGTTGACATAAGCACATATGCTGAAGCATTCACTGAATCCAGTTGCAAAACTCCGTTAAAGCTTTGCCTTGCAAGCTCCACATTCCTATGAAATTTACAACCTGCAAGCAGAGACCTCAGACTTTCAGATGCTGCATTATGTTTTGTAAACCCAGTGTCAATATAACTGAGTTTTGACTGTGCAAGAGCTGTGTATATCTGTGCAAAATTGCACCAGATCTGGTTGGCTGTTACAGAATTTTTATCTATGCAAGAGAGCTGTATGTATCTACAAAAACTGTACCTGAATACAAAGATGTCTTCTTGATCCTATTCCAACCTCTAAGATCTTACTTCAGATTTCTTTGTTCCTTTGGAAAAGACAGGCTATTTATATGACATGAGTTTTTGTCAAGATGTTTATTGGAGATGCTCCCATTCAGATGAAGCTGATTGTATGTCACATATTATCTGAAATTGAGCTTTCAAATTGAATGTGATCTCGCTAGATTGACCTTCTATCCTGAAATTATTCAAAGTCCTCTGTGGTCGTGACTTTGCTTTCAAAACCCTTCGACATCTTTGGTGAACCCGACGTGAAAGCGTCGCATAAATTTCAGGATGGGAGATACTTCAGCATCAATTTCAGCCTCTTCTACAATTCCTGCTTTGTCCTCTACTTTAGCTCCATCATTGACTGCTGCTTCAAGTACTTCAACGGATGATTTAAAGCAGATTTTGCAGAATATGTCTATGTATATGCAGCTTCAAAATCAGCAGATACAATTGTATATGCAGCAGCAGCAGCAGTTGCATCAACAACAGTTGTCTCAACAAAGGCAACTATATTCGGAGCAGGAGAATGCAATCAGCGCGACTAAGGCGATTGAAACAATTGAGAATGAAAAGAAGCTATTTGATGGCCGTAATGTTTCGGCTTATTTGAAGACGTATGAGATCAAGATGGGATTTTTTGGAGTACTAATAGGATTTATGAGTAAGTATTTCCTTCGCCTTGTCACACCCGCCTTGAGGGCAAAAGTGACTGATCTTTTCCTTCAAAATTCACATTGGCAAGATTTTAAGAAGGCCCTGAAAGAAGAGTATTTCCTTGAGGACTTTGGGATGGCTACACGGCGGTCATTCCGAGAGTGCGGCGACAACATAGGCATAGACTTGCGGGTAGAGGTGGAGTAGGTGCAATAGGGTAGTGTAGGTGGTTATGCTGGCAAATAGGTGGCGACTGCAGGAGAAATGCCACTAGACAAGCAGCGTTGCACATAGGATAGTAGAGGAGCTGTAGGGAAGCGCAGGAGAAAGCGGAAGTGGCAATGTTGGTGGCGCTGCGAGGCAGCATAGGAGGTGTAGTGCACAAGATTGTGGGTGCAAGCAGCAAATTCTCTGGTGGGTGGCAGGGATAGGTGGCATTGCTAGGCAATGTGCGGGTAGTGTGGAGGTGGTTGGTAGCAGTGATGGTGGTGGCTATAGGCGGTGGAGACAGCAATAACAGTAGTAGAAGCTCATAGCTCCTCTTCTCTTCCTCTCACGAATGGGAGCCGGTGGTAGCAGGACCTCGAGTGAAGCGGCATTGGCTGATGGTGGTTAAACGGAACCCCCACGTAGAAGCTGCTTTGATACCAAATGTGAGAAATGGTGCTAGCTGTGGAGGAGAGAGAAACGAGAGAGTGACAATGTGAGCTGAAGCAAGAGAGTAAAGTAAATACTGAATTGAAAGATAGAGTGAAAGTATAACTCTAGTTTAGGTCAAGGATTGACCAAACCTGCCCTACACCAACTAACTAGAGTTAGGTTTATTTATTCCAGAGCCCAGTGTCACTACTTTAAGTTTCTAAGACACTAGGTGTACACATCCTACGTTGACATACACTTTTATAAGTGTCTACACCATACAAAATACATTAGGCAATGCCTAGAATTGACAAATTCTAATAGCGTTCTCTTTTTTGTCATCCTATTTCTTTGCCTTTGGCTTTACTTTTTGCTTTTCTCCTCTTGAACTTACTGTGAAAGCCTTCCTAGAGCCGGATCCACTGGCACCAACCTCTTTGAGTTGCTCATCATGATCCAGGGCTAGCGGGGGGAGCTCGTCCCAAAGAAGTCTCTCGGGTCCCAGATGTTAGAAGGTTGGTGTAGAACACATCGAACTTTGGAGATGGCAATTGAGTCAAGAGAATCGTCCATATCTTCTGAAGAGATAGTCCTCTTGAGGGATCATGTCCTCCAATTTGTTGATGCGATCCTTCATAGAAGGGGAGCCATCAACATTGAGTATCTGAAGTGTACTAGGACAGAGGCTTTTAAGCTCATGAAAAGGAAGGATCGGGCTTGAGAATTGAGCCAATCACATAGGGCTATATGATCCATTGTGGTGCCCATATGGAAATCCCTCATGGGACTGGGAATAGGTAGGGTAACAAGCTCCGAAAGATCAAAGGTGTGAAGGATGCATTTCACCATATAGGACCAAAGTGAATAGTTTGAACCATTTAGTCGGTCCTCTTTGGGTAAAGAAGGGATAACAGACACCTAAATAGGTGGTGCCATGTTGGGAAATTTAAAGCTGGTAGAATGGGCTTGATAGGAAACATGAAGAGAGGGGGGTATCTGAGTGCAACAATGTGGAAGCGTATGATAGAGACTAAGAGATAGAGTGAACACAGAGAGAAAAGAGAGAGAGAGAAAGAGACGGAAGAATGCAGATTTGCTATATGATAAATGTTGAATAAGGAGTATAAGCTTCCCCTTAATGAAATGGTATTATATGTCAATGTGCTTCATTCTAGCATGAAATACAGGGTTTTGGGCCAAGGCAAGGCAAATTTCATTGTTGCAATGAAGTGTAGTAGGACCTATTGGTGGGCAGCCAAGCTCCTTCAATAACCTCCGAAGCCACACTGTCTCGCATGTGGTAGAAGATGCCACTTGATACTCTGCCCTAGTGAAAGATAAGGCAACCGTGGTTGCTTCTTACTACTCTATGAAACAACGCTTGCACCCAAGGTAAAGCAATAACCTGTCGTGGACCTTTTGTGGCCCACATTGCGAGCCCAATCTAAATCGCTCCAACCTGTAAGCACAAGATTTGAACCATTTGTACTTGTTGAATACAAAATCCCTAGATTGGGAGTCCCCCTTAGGAATTGCAAAATCCTCAAAGTAGCCAGCCAACCTATCTCTTTAAGTTCAGTCATGAACCTAGCCAACAAACCTACAACATAACACAAATCAAGGCGAGTGTTGAGAAGCCAAATCAGGGACCCAATAAGTTGCCTGTAACAGGTAGCATCTGCCAAAGGTGAATCAATGTGGGCTATGGTTTTCCAATTTGGATCCATAGGATCTGATAGGGACTTGCATCTGTCCATCTCAAATGTAGTCAAGAGCTCCTGCACATACCACTGCTGGGAGATGAATATCCCTAGCAGAGTCTAATACATCTCATGCCCTAAGAAGAAATGGAGAAGTCCCATGTTTGTCATCTCGAACTTCTCACGAAGTGCTGCCATGGTTGCCTTGATCATCTCTACACGATCACCTGTCAAAATCAAATCATCCCCCCCTTGAAATGTGGACATAAAGTTGCCGATACCCCAATCTCTATTGAAGGAACGAGTCTATCCTCTCATTCCAAGCATGTGGAGCGTGTTTGAAGCCATAGAGGGCCTTCTTCAATCTGTACACCTGTCCATTTGACGAGGCTGCTCAACATAGATATCCTCCTTCAAATCACCATTGAGGAAGGTAGACTTCACATCAAGGTGATAAACTGGCCATCTCTTATGGCTGGCTAAGACAAGAACAACTCTAATGGTAGCCATCCGAGTCGTAGGTTCAAAGATATCATGGAAATCCACCCTTGGCCACTAGGCGAAACCCTTGGCTAATGAGTTGTGCCTTGTGCTTATCAAGAGTACCATCACTGTGATATTGGTCTTGAAGATCTATTTTGACACCAATCACCTTCCTATGAGCGGGTCGAGCCACAAGATCCCAAGTGCCATTCTGCTCAATAGCATCCAACTCTTGCTCCATAGCCTTTTTCCAATGTGATGACTGCAAAGCCTCCTTCATGGAGGTGGACTCCCTATCCAGCACAAGACGAGTCATCAAACAATAGTTAGAACAAACTAGCTCAGTGGAATGTGTTTGGTTTCTTCGAGAACACTGCAGTCCATCTTGCAACTGCCACTCCTCAGGGACCCCCTCAATCCTTGCATCATGGAGTGTATCACGTGCCCAACGAGGAGGGGGCCGGAGCTCGCCTTGTTGCTCTCCATCTGCTGAAGTCTCTAGAACATCCACCAGTAGTGGCTCATGTGGGGAGGCCGGTGGTGAAAAAGAATTCTTATCGGAAGAAGAAGCATCCCCAAGAGGCACTGGTTCAAGAGGAACAGTCTCTGGTGCCCAACTATCTTCGAGATTTCCAAGTACAAGGTGCTCCTCATCCCCCTTGGAAGCTAGAACCTCCACAAATCACATATGACAACTGGTGTAGACATCCTGCTTAATGGAATCGTATAAGTGGTAGCCCTGGGATTGTGAGTTATAGCCCACAAACACCTATTTCTTCGAAACCACTTCAAACTTGTCCCTTTGAGTTTTTGGGATATGAACATAAGTATCACATCCAAAGATCTTGAAATAAGAAGCATTTGGCTTGGCTCCAAAATAAGCCTCATAAGGGGTCATACCAACTACGGCTGAAGTAGGTGACCGATTGAGGATGTGGACAGCAGTAGCCACAGCCTCGGCCCATAGACATTGAGATGTTTGATGATGCTCCATCATGGTGCGAGCCATCTCGATCACACTCCTGTTCTTCCACTCTAATATGCCGTTCTCTTGAGGTGTGTTTGTGTTGGCAAGCTCCTGGTGAATACCACGATTTGCACAAAATTTGGCAAGCTCATTAGAGACGAACTCTTCTCCCTTGTCTGATTGCAAGGTCTTGAGCTTCCGGCTTGATTGGTTCTCCTTGAAAAACAACCAATCCTTGAAGTTGGAAAAGACCTTTGACTTCAACGCCAAGAAGTATGTGCATGTCATCCTGCTAAAATCGTTAATAATAAGCATGAAATACAAACTCCCCTTAAGGGACTTTGTCTGCATAGGTCCACAAAAATCTATAGAAACAAGCTCCAAGCATGTTGAAGACCGCCTCGAAGCCTTGTTGGGAATGGCATCACGATGCTGTTTTCCACGAATGCAGGATACACAAGGTTGCTGGCTCACCACTATGTCTGGCAAACGTTTGGACAAGCTGTCCCCTAGGAGCCTTCTGAAGGTAGTCATAATTCAGGTGGCCAAGCAAAGCATGCCAAAGCTCGGATTATGTTTGTGAAGTAAGAAGAAGAGAAGTCAAGGAAAAAGGAGACCTTAACTTGTAGACTCCATTCTCCTCATAAGCTGTAGAAAGCATCTTTCTCGAGTCATGCTCAATAATCCGGAAAGAATATGTATCAAACTCAACCAACAGGCCAAGAGCACAAATCTTGTGCACGGAAAGTAAATGGTAACCCATACTTGGCACATAAAGCACCTCGGAAGTATGAGTACCACCTTGTCCATCTGGAATCAGTTGCATCAGCCTTGTGTCTCACTGAAAACTCCTCTTTAGGTCTGCCCACGATCAATTAGTCTTTGAGCTGCTCCGATACCATATCAGAGTGCAGCGGTGCGGAAGTGTAAGACTGAGACTGAGAGATAGAGTGAACATGGAGAGGAGAGAGAGAGAAATAGAGAGAAGAATGCAGATCTGCAATATGAAGAATGCTGAATAAGGAATATAGATATGTACACAGGTGCAGTTTATATGTCTACATATCTCCATCTCGATGATGTCACCTTGCTGTACACCTCGGAAGTCTACAGCAGTCAGCATGATCTCTGCTGCGAATGGAGCCTAGAATCTGCGATCAGAATGTGTCAAAGTGTGCTGGAAATTTGCTATATATAGCAAAAAATAGGGACCAGCAAAAATAGCAGTCGGCTTGCTAAATCTTGCCAACTTGTCCCAAATCCGGCCAACTGTAGTACCGATTGCTGCTGACATGGCATGATTGCTGACATGCCGACCTGACTGATGTGTTCGACTGCTGGACTGCTGGACTGCTGATGTGGCATTCTGCAGTAAATGCGATGACTGTACAGGCTGATCAAACTGCTGCATGGACACATGCTTGTCTAGGGGCTGTCTAGGGGCTGACGGGATGACCATACCTCTAGCAAGGGGAAGGAGAAGCAGAATGCTGCTCTGAATGGTGAGATCAAACAAAAGGGCTCGGAGATCTCCGTTCTTCACGATGATCACACCGCCTGTTAGAGGAGCGATAATAAATCTCCTCGTTAGAGTCATTAAAGCCATTGAATCGATGGTAAGACATCTTCAACACTTGCAAATACCCACAAAAATATGTGTTTTGTTGTAGATATCCTTGAACAATGGAAAGCAACTATACCTCTGCAAAGGAAAGAGTGTAGATGTACTTGTGTGAGTCGTATGGACCAATCGGTTGCAGAAAATCTAGGTTTTCAGCAAGAAATAGAGCACTGAAAATTTGCATTTTCAGCCTAGGGGGTCTTCTCTTGATGGGGTACCTCCATGCCCTTACTTTGGCGACAATACCATGTGAGAGTGCACAACGAAAGAGAGTTGCGAACATGGAGAGAAAAGGAGAGAAGAAGAGAAAGCAGAAAGAGAAAGAGAAGAAGAAAAGAAAGAGCGATCAACATTGAACAAAGGAGAACGCCAAATACAATGAGGACTGATCAATTCCTACATGTAGCCCAAGGCATCAGCGAGGGCATTGGATCAGGTTGAATAATGATGGCAACACCTTCGACGGTGATGGAGATGGAGAGAGTGTACATGTAAAGAAGCTAATTTCCGTAGGAACAATTAAATTGAAAATACAAAGAAATAGACTATTTACCAAGAAACCATAGCCAATGTGGCTAGGCATAAAATGATATTACTATGAATGGTTGAGAATCGATTGATGAAAGGCTGCAGCATGGTATGCATCCCAAGCTATGGTGACCAAGAGTATGCACCCTCTTAGATGGTGGGAGGTTGAGACCTCAAACATGAAATGTTGTAAAATGGCAAAAAGATCCTTGGCTAGTTACAACTTAGCCTTTTATACTTAACCATAGTAGGCTAAATATTGGCTAAGGCATTAAGGCACTTTTACTCTATTACAAGCCATCTCGGCCTAGAAGAGCTTCATTCTCAAAGCTGAATTTGGGACAAGATACAATGATAAGTATAAGAATATCTTGAAATAGATAAAGTCATGCTGAAATAGGAGTCCATGTTGAAGAAGAACAAATAAGTTGATGGAGAAAGACCATGTAAGTGGAACAAACTGCTGTAGGCTGTCCAAAACAGGCTACAGTACAAATCTAGCTATATCTTGAAATAGAAGTGTTCAATTTCCATATGTGAGCTATAAAAATGTAGAGGACAATATGTAGTATCCAGCCATGCCATCAAAATCAAATTTTAATGAAGATAAAGCATTTAACTTCAGAATAGAAATTTATTACAGCAAGCTGATTACTGTCCAGTGAATGAACTATCCTCTTGAAGAAGCCATGGAAATTGTTCAAATATGAAGCATGCTACCAAGAAGATTCTTCCATAGGCAAACCCTTCCACTTTATAAGATAATCCACAAGAACTCGGTTCCTTAGAACCTTCTCCCGCTTATCAGTAATCTTTTCAGGTTCATAAACGAGCAAACCATCTTCATCAAGGGGAGGTAGTTCTTGAAGAACTTGGATTTCAGGGCCTACATACTTCTTGAGCTGAGATACATGAAAAACATTGTGGATGCGTATAGTTGAAAGTAAATCAAGTTGATAGGCAGGATCCCCAACTCTCTTAATTATTTGGTATGGACCATAATACCTATGAGCAAGTTTATTATGTCCTCCCTTAAGAGAAGTATAACGGGATTTTGGAACCTTCAAGAAAACCCATTCACCTTTATCAAACTCCACGTGTCTTCTTTTCTCATCCACATAGGTCTTCATTGTCTCTTGAGTTTTTCCAATGTTATTCTTGCATTCCTTCATAAGAACCTCCATCATCTCTAACTCTTCATGAGCATTAAGATTCACATCATCATGAAACAATGCGGAAGACACTTGAACCTTGTAGCCATGTAATGCTTCAAAAGGAGACATTCCAATACTCATGTAATGAGTATTATTATAATAAAACTCTACAAGATGAAGCCAATGGTCCCATGTGTTTTGTGTGTCATAGCAAAAATGACGCAAGTAAACCTCTAGCCATTGGTTGATCCTTTCAGTTTGCTCGTCTGTTTGTGGATGATAAGCCGTATTAGGAGTCAAAATAGTCCCCATAAAAGAGAAAAAACTCCTCCAAAAGCTGCCCATAAACTTGGTGTTACGATCGGACACAATCTTCATTGTCATTCCATGAAGCTTAAAGACACATTCCATAAACTGTTCAGCCACTTTCTTTGCTGTAAATTGAGTCTTTGTTGGAATAAAACGAGTTGATTTAGTCAACCGGTTTACCACAACATAAATGCTATTCCACGTGCATTTTGTTATAGGAAATCCCATTGAAATCCATGCTAATATCAATCCACTTCCCATGAGGAATAGGTAGTGGGTAAAGCAAACCACTGGGTAGAAGCGTGGAATCCTTATATTATTGACATGGAAGACAAGCCATGACATAGTCTTTAATATCTTTCCAAATACCTTTCCAATAAAAGGTCTTCTGGATATTATCAAATGTTTTGAACAAACCATGATGTCCCGCTAAAGGTGAAGAGTGCATCTCTTGCAAAATACAAGAAAACCCATCCTTGATATCGTAAAAGACCATTATGCCATTTATAATTTGGATACTCTTCTTCTTTGCCTTGTTGGAATTCTTTTATCATTTTTGATGCTTGCTAATCAAGCAAATACTCTTCTTGAATGTCATGGATCCAATCCTTATACACGGTTGAAATGGTAGAGATAGAATATGCCCACATTCTTGATAAGGCATTCGTTACTATATTATCTTTTTCAGCCATATAAGTTATCTCAAAGTCATATCCTTCAAGAGTAGCTAACCATCTTTGTTGCTTGGGAGACAAATTTGGTTGTGAAAGGAAGTAATTCAGGACATGATGATCACTTTTGACCTTGAAATGATTGCCATAGATATAATGATGCCACTTTTTAATAGCATGTAATATTGCCAACATCTCTTGCTCATTAACATGTAATTAACACTCCTTGTCATCAAACTTTAGGCTTTCATAAGCTATGACTCCATGGTCTTGACATAAAATAGTCCCAATTCCTCTTCCATTAGCATTCATACATATGATAAACTTCTTAGAGAAATCCGGGTATACAAGGATAAGTGCTGAAATTAAAAGAGATTTCTGCTCATTGAAACTTTGATCGGCGATGGAGTCCCAAAAGAAAGCCTCCTTTTTAAGTCCATCCGTCAATGGAGCCGCCACATGAGCATAATTCTTTATGAATCTCCTATAGAAGGATGATAACCCAAGGAATCCTCTCAAAGAAGTTGCATTCATAGGAGTAGGCCATTCTTTAACACATTTCACCTTGTTGGAATCCACTCTAATGCCTTGCTCTCCCACAACATGACCTAAGTATTCAACTTTATCTTCCATGAAAGAACACTTTGTCATCTTGGCAAAGAGTGTGTGTCTTCGTAATGTGTCAAAGACCTCTCGTATATGCTTCAAATGCTCATCCTCGGATTTCTTATAGATGAGGATATCATCAAAGTAAACAAGGACTGTTTTGAAGAAGGGTTGTAATATTTTATTCATGAGGGCTCGAAAAGTAGCGGGCGCATTGGAAAGTCCAAATGGCAATCCCCATTTAGTCCTAAAAGCTGTTTTGAACTCATCTCCTTCCTTCATTCGAATTTCGATGATAACCCAAACAAAGATCTATTTTGGTAAAGACCTTAGATCTTTTGGTAAAGACCTTTGCATCTTTAAGTTCACCGAAAAGATCATCAATTTGGGGAATAGGATACCTATTCTTGACCGTTGACTTGTTCAAATCCTGATGATCAATACATATACGAAATGATTAATCCTTCTTTTTGACTAAGAGAATGGGAGAGGCAAACGATGATTGACTTTGTTGAATTAAACCCATTTGCAGCAATTCTTTGACTTGTAGCTCCACTTCTTTCCTCTCAAACTTGGACAAGCAATAGGGAGGCTTGTTGATGGGTTTTGTATTGGGCAACAAGGTGATAGGATAATCAACCTCTTGCTTTGGAGGAAAAGATGAAGGTGGTTGAAATAAATCCTTGTATTCCTCCAATAGCTCTTCCAATCTTAGATCCATTTTCTTTGTAGAAGAAGATTGTTGATTTGATGATTGCTCTTCATCTACTTTCGCAAGCAAAAGAGTGAAGATGCGTGACCTTGCATTGATTTCTTTTCGCAGTTTCTTCCTAGAGATGAGTTCTATATGTTTGTGGTCTATGCCTTTCAATTCTAGGTGTCGTCCTTACCAATTAAATTTCATTTGTATTTGCATCAAATCTAGAGTAAATTTACCAAGGTTTTTCAGCCAATTGCATTCAATAACAATGTCAATAGGCTCCATATCCAAAGTGATAAAATCCACGTGTATTGTGCCTGAGGGCGATAGTTCAATTGAAGTACATGGACATACTTCTTTACTAGACTTATATATACCATTAGCAACTTGTATCTGCAAGCAGGATTCCATGTCAATGGGTAGCAACTTTAGGTCGTTCAAAGATTTAGTGTTGATGAAGTTATGTGTGTTGTCTGTATCCACTAAAATATGTGCATCGTTGCCATTAATGATACCTTTGAGTATACTTTTGCCTTTGCATCTGGTGCATGCATCATGTGAAATAGTACACAAAGAAGAATGTGAACCATGAGTGCCACCCAGATCAAATGGAAACCTATCCGTGGGATCATAGAATCCTTCATTAGTAGCATCCTCTTTTTCATAAACTTCTTCGACCATTGAGTAAGCATCAACATGTAGTAGATTTTCCTCATGTTCCTCCTCTTTTTCAACTTCAACATCTTGAGTGATCACCGTATTGATTTTTGAATTCTTGGCTTTGCACTTTACCTTATGGTCCTGTGACCACATCTCCCCACATTTGAAACATAATCCTTTGGCATGCATTTCTCTAAGTTTGTTGTGAGGAAGGAAGTTACTATTAGAACTGTTTTGGGATAGTTTAGGAGCATTCTCAGCTCTTATAAAATTGCCTCTTGCCTCAGTCACATTTTTGAAATTTTGCCCTTGTTTCTGTGCATAATTTCCACCCTGTTAAGAGGCATAAACAGTAGGGAAATTTGGGACTTTGCTGTTTTAACTGTTTTGACAGTTAGAACCCCTGTTTTCTTGCTTTAATGTGTCACTGGATCGGCTGAAAACTTGCCCATATTTTGTTGGTTGATTGGAAAAATAATTGCCCACATTCCTTTGCTGGAAATTTCCTGCATCTCTCTTGTACGTCAAGGAATATCTTTCAGCCAATTGTATAGCCTCATGTAAAGTTTTTGGTTGTTGAGCTCCCACCTTTAAGACTAAAAATGTATTTATTCAGCTTAGTAAAATCTGAAATGCCTTCAACGTACATGGAGAGATTTAAGTAGGTGTTGGAGTAGTCTCTAACAGACATCCCTCTTTGAGCACAAGCATACCATCTTCTTTGAAGTCTTTTTTTTTCCAAAGGAAAACATCAATCATTGCTTGCTCGAACTCCTCCCAAGTAAGAAAGTTTTACCCAATCTTGTGCATGTAACGCCACCAAGTATGGGTGTAACCTTCAAGATGAAGAGCCGTGAAATAAATCTTAGCTTCTTCATTTCTAGGATAAAGGGCGAAGTACAATTCAAGCTTATTAATCCATTCCTCCCACTCCGAAGGTGAAGTGTTATCCCCTTTGAAATTAGTGATATTGATCTTTTTCTTATACTTCTTTTCATTGTAAGATGGTTGTCCATAAGAATGTTGCCTCCATGAATCTTTGTTTCAAGAGTTTTGCCTAAAAGTAGGTGGCCCAAAACCATGAGATGAGGATTGAACGTGTGAAACATGCTCTTTATTTGAAAGATCATGGTCTGATCTTCCCTCATCATTTCTTCCACCTTCATGAACTTGATTGTTGATTGCATTTCTTTTTTGCACATTAGAGGGTTGATGATAACAAGACTTGTAGAAGGGGTTGCATCCATGATAATCATCATCCCATTGATTGTTGTCTTATTCCCCTTCATGTCTAAGACTATCTTTTGGGCTGCTAAATTGAGGCCTTGTGGTATGAATGCCATAGATTTGCAAAGGGTGATGGTTAGCTCTCACTCTAGATGGTTCTCCCCTTTCAGAAGTATGTATAGTTGGTTGAGAACTTTCTTTGTTTGGATGGGAAGGATTGCCAACAAGAGGGGTTGTATATGGATCTTCAATAGTTTGAGATTCCCTTTGTGGCTTACTCCCAATTTCCCTTATGGTTGAAATGAGTTCTTGGAATAAAGATTTGTTGCTTTGCTGTAGATTAGAGATACCCTTGTTTACTTGTGCCATTCCTTGTAACAAACCTTGATTCATATGTATTAAACCTTCATTCAAAGTCTTGAAATTCCTAGAAAGGTCTTCATTCACATGTCCCAACTCTTTTGATAGTAATAGGTAATCACTCAATTGGTGGGGTGCCCTTGTGTCTGTGATATGTGGCATTTATTGCCGATATATGTGTAATCTCCCTTTGAGGAGACGGGAAAGGGAATATTTGTTAGATTATAGACTATAAATGCGTAGTGATTAGTGTTTAGGATAGTGTATCCCTCAACAGACGCTCCTGGCCCGCGAGGCCGTGTGGTGTGGTGGGGTTGTTTGTTGAGGGTATGAGGTCCAGCTAGTGCCTTAGCCAATGCCGGCCCATTTTAGGGCCCATCAGAAGTTATCATACCAAGATTGATTCTTTGAATCTCTGGCATAGTTGTTGGCAGCATCTCATTTCTGTATACACTTTTTGTGTAGAACCAGCAACACTTTCCCAGTCCAGTACAGCCAGCTCTCCATGTGTGTCGTTTTGCAGATGCTTGATAAATGGGTGTAATGACAAGGGAGTCTAAACCAAGCTTGGGATTGTAGACATTCTGTTTTGCAAATGCTGATTAACTATATAATAAATGCCATTAATTTCAAAGAGGCTTCAGCAATGTTGGTGGCTACTACTGCTTTTCTTGTTCCTAGAGGAGTTGGCTCAAAAATTCGTCTGCATCTCACTAGGGCAGGCACTATAGACAGGGAGAATGATTAGCTCAGGAACGTTTGGGCCGAGCCCTTTCATCCTTTCATATAGAATTCGGTGCTCATTTTCATAAAATACATTTGGCTCTCATCCAGTAGACCTAAGTGACAACATGCATTGAGTATGCAAACAAAGGTACCTGGGTTTGGAGACACACCCTTATAATGCATCTATTCTAAACAGTCCAATGCATCTGTATTAGGGGCCTGACTTGCAAACCTTGCAATTAATGCATTTCAAGAGTCTCGTAAGTGGATTTTTCAATTTTGAAGGCCCAAACGAATTCCGATTTGCAATCCGATTGGACAAGCCGCTTCGTGGCGTCGAACTCCATCAACCTGGCCTCTCCCACGTGCTTTACAGCTTCTCGATCTGGTAGTTGCTTTATAACGCCAAACCTTGTGAGGATTAAATGGAGGGTTAAACGATCTTTGATTGACGAACCGAGACTTGTGTTGGATTCCTGATGTCGAAATGCATCTAGAGAAACTCTAGCTTGGCCATCCACTGCCGTCTGATTTTTCATGAAAATTGGCTCTTTAACACCTCTCGGGCACTTTCTGGCTTCAAAACGAGCTTCAACGCTTCAATAACGAGTCCAAATCGGGTCCTAAAATCCAGCTCTCATTGCCGACCACGGGATAGGGCCACTCAGCCCATCGAATCCCATGAACGAATCTAGATATAAACACAATCACAAAGAGCATCAAGCTGATACAAAATAGATACACAACAAAACACAACAAAGATCTCACCCTACCCCCTTGTCAAAACCAAGGCATGAAATCCATGAGGAGTAGGCCTAGCATAATTTGACAGAAAGTCGAAACCTAGTCACTAACCAATTGCGCCAACACAACCAAGCTAACAAGAACTATCAAAGAGATCATCCTCAGTGGTGGTCTGAACTACCTATCGAACTAAGGACAACTCAACTAGAAGCTCCTACTAGGTGAGGACCCCTATAGCCGGATCAACAAATATTTGTGTCACCCCTTTCTTGGAGTGTGCTGTAAGCAATTCCAGTGCTTAAATATTTATCTATTTGCTCAAAATTATTGGCTTTATTTGTGTAATTTGGATCTTCTTGGAAGTTTCTGACACCATCATTCAATGCTTCAGTAATAGGGTCTTTCTTCTTATTCCTGGCCATCAAAAGACAGTGATGTAGTAGTAGACAGTTTGTCAATATATCCCCTATTTCTCTCAAAATATAGCACCAATCCCAATACTTAGTAGCTCTATAGGAAGCTTATTATATAGAGATATTAGCGAATTTCAAAAGTTATCAACTTGGGTTGGAGACTTTAGGTGGAACAATGACAAACAGTGTTCCCCTTGTATGCTATCTGGGTGCTGTCTCACTGTACCTACTGACAATAAATCAGCAATAACTTAAGCTCCCAATGTCGGATCGACAAACTTTTTGATTCAAATCAAAGCTTAGGATCCCCTCTTCGAATGGAGCTATCAACTTTCCAATATGGATTATGATAGAATTTTCTGTAATTGAATCTTCAGTTCTGAACAGAAGTTTCCTGCACCCTTTCCATAACTTGTAAGTGCCCTATTTGACCCTGTGGGAGTACCTTGAGTGGAAGAAACCCTTGTAAACCTCTGTAGCAACCTAAAGAGGATTATGGGGCACCTATAGGGCTTAAGGATAACCTATAGATTGGTGGGTACCTGCTGTAAAGACCTGTAAAACTGTGACCACTTTTAGGTATTCAGAGAATAGGAGATGCCCTGCACCTCTTTCAATTTTGTTCCAATGGAACCTCAACCACTTGTAGCCCGCTGAATAGGGCTGATCATTGTTTTGCTACTGTCAAACTTTGACAAGGGGGAATGTACCTATACCTAAACTTGAAAATTGCATGGGCTCTAAGACGAGGGGCGTGCAACGGTCCTCAAGCCGACTTGTTCACCCCTTCAGGGTTATAATTAAGAAGGGAGGATCACCTCACTATTATCTTCCTGACTCGCCTGGCATCTGCTTTTTCCTCACGGGAATCAACATGGCAAGTACATTCTAATGGCTAATCAAACAAGGATGCTATGCATTGAGTGAAAAAGCCTTTAATCTCTTCAATGAAATGCAAGTGGATATTTGGAAAATGATTGAATTGAAAGGGCTATGGATAAGGGATTACCCTTTTGCAATGACTCATTGCTTTTACAATATTCTCACTTACCATTTTCATCATTATTTCAGTCCTATAGTATTAATGTTCAATCATCCAACAAAAATCTAAGTTAAGTAGGCAATGAGTAGTATTTATACAATCAATTTGGCATCAACATTTGAATAGGCAGGAAAGAGAATTCATCAAGCAATCACAATCAGTCCTAGGTTGAATTCTACATGCCCTTCAATGGGAATTTAAGAGGATCTATTTCACTGAATCTCTCTTTATCAATAGTAGGATTGGTTCAACAATTGGATGAAAAGAGAGATTTAGCTGAAAGCAATAGATTTACCTCTTTAATGTTGATGAAGAGTAGTAGATGAATCCCAACCAATCAATATTCAGCATAATCCATCATCAACGGATCACGATTGAAGATCATAAGGCCGGCTTCAAGAAGACTTTGTCCATGATGATTGCTCCTATGTAATTTTCAGCTCCCGATCAATAAGATTGCTCCAATGTATCAAGAGAATCCAATGCTTGAATAGAAGTCTACAATGATGTGTTGGAGAAGATCCTTTGAGCTTTGAAGAATGCAAATTCATGATAGAATCAAGGATTTCAAGAACTTTCAGACATTGCCATGTTCAAGAGGCTAAAAATGCCTTCAGTCTTGAAAGAATGCTTCAATGTAAGTCCAATCTTGATGGAATAGCTTCAATTAAACTTTCCCGGGGTTGTAGACAACAAAAGCCCCATGAATTGTACCTCAAGAATGCAAAATTTGATGAAGATTGATGGCTGCCCTGTTTTGCCCTAATTTGAGATGGGAAAAATGCTTCAATCTTGTTTCAAAGCTTCAATGTATGCCCAATGTCTGTTATAGATGCTTGCCTTTCACTTCTTGAAGCTAAAAGACACAAGATTGGTTTAAAACTTAAAGAAATTGCTGAAATCTTCATGTTGTCCATTTTTAGCCATAGCTAGGGCTGTGAAAAGATCTTCAAGACTGAAGGAGAGTGAAAGATCAGTAGTAGAAGGCAAGTATTTCATGTTAGGGCTGCCATTGGTCGGTCAAATAAAGGAGAAGCTTCAATGGTGAAGAAGATTGCTAATTTCCAGGAAGAGGACTGAAAAAAAATCAGCACAAATTGTCTAGGTTGTCCTTGTGCTCCACGTGGTCACAACTTTGATGAAGATCAAGCAAATAGGTAGTCAGTAGGTTGTCTAGTGTATCAGGAATCATCCCCTGTAGGTTGCATGAAGAGATATGGCCATGGGAGAGAGAAATGAGAAAAGAACTCCATAGAAGCTTTCAGGAAAAAGCTTGAAAAGAGAAAAGAGAAGCCATGCTTCAAAAAGTAACCACGGTTTAACTCTTCTAAACCCTGTTTAGACTTTAGCTAGGTCCAAGAACCTTCAAAATGGCTCCAAATTGACCACGAATCACTAAAATGACCTTGAATCCGTTATTATTTCTTCAACCCTTTTAAGATCTTCAAAGTCACGACTTACTGCAGAGAACCTTAACTAGTCACGATTTTAATTGTGTCAAGTCCTATGACTAATTCTTGTTCTCCAGTTACTCTGTGCCTAATCTTGTAACCAGATTCACCATGAAAATGACCACCCCATTGGATCAAAGATGTGCTTTGATACCAATGTAAATAAGCTAATTCCCACAAGAACGATTAAACTTGAAATACAAAGAAATAGACTATTTATCAAGAAACCATAGCCAACGTGGCTAGGCATGAAATGATATTACCATGAATAGCTGAGAATCAATTGATGAAAGACTGTAACATGGTATGCACCCCAAGCTATGGTGGCCAAGAGTATGCACCCTCTTAGATGGTGGGAGGTTGAGACCTCAAACATTAAATGTTGTAAAATGTCCTCGTCGCTTTGGCTAGGGCTTACAATGAGGAGATGACACACTGACAAAATATGCAAGCTAATAGGATCAAGCTCATTCAAGTTTACTAGAGCATAGAAGGTCCAGAGTATTGCTTGCTGCTTAAGGGGGAGGTTGCATCTCTACTCCCCTAGTGATGGATAGCTCAGTTATATAGTGGTTCTTTGACATACTTGGTTTGTATCTAGGGTGTTGTGTGCCGACAATATTTCAGCCATTAGGATCAATATTGTGTACTAGTCAGTATGAGTTCGTATGCAGATGTGTACAGTTTGCACCTAGGCTTTGAAACTATACATTTGCAAGATCCTTGACATGTATGGAATATATGGAATGTACATATGGATGTGATGTACATTTGCAAGGTATGTATTGTATATATGGATGGTATGCCATGTGCATTTGCAAGTGATACAAGAGAAGTATAGCTGCGTAAGTTACATGTGATTTGAAACTGATATATTCTTTATATGACTATCATGTGGTACATCATTGCTATGAGGCGTTGTATGTGCTCAATTCATGAATTACAATGCCTTGGTGGTTAGAGCAATGAACGCATCTCTTATGGTTTTGATAGTAGTTATGATTCATATATTTGGATGTAATTGGTTTAAGAGATTGGAATTTCAAATATGCAGAGTGCATGAGTATGACTAAGTAATAGGTGCATATGTTATTTGATTGTGATAGCATGCATTTCCAATAGTAGCAACGGATGCTTTTGACACATTGTAGTACAATTAGGGATGATTGTAAGGATTTCAAGGGGGAGGTTTGTTATGAGAATGTGAACTTTTTGATGCTTTGCTTAGCATTTGATTAAGTGCTAATCAAATGTGCAAATGTGAGGTACACATGTGATGTGCAAGTTATTTATTTCACAATGGTAGGCCAAGGACCTTGATATATCAATGGATACCAAAGGCAAAAGTTGTTATAAATTATACTAGACATGTATTAGGTGGTATTTGGTGACAATTTGGATCTAGGATATTTGATTAGCAATTAAATGCTAGTGGTGACATTAGGGTTATGAATGCTAGAGTAGCAGAGCAAGGAGTCTTAGTTGTGAAATTGGGAAAGTTTTCACATTCACAAGGGTTTGTTTCTTCAACATAGGGAACTAGAAATTAATTAATCAAAATGTCACATTTGATAGATACACCGAGCTTATTTAATTGTCATGAGGATGTGAATTGGAAATTTTGATGCAACTAAAATGCCACATTTGATGGCTTGTTTGCATGTGTTGAGATATGCTCGGTGTACCTATTCTTATGTACTGACTTACGGTTGTGGCTTGGATTTACAGGGTATATTGATTCCGGCTGGGGTAGGAGATCTGGCACCCATTGCTCCCATGGCAGCTATATATTTTCTTTGGATATGGCTCCCATTTCACGGTCCAACCATAAGACAGCTCCATGGTTGAGGTAGAGTATCGAGCCCTGTTCGATGGTATGATAGAGGCTTTGTATTTGAGAAGTTTACCAGTGGTATTTCACTTTTCACGTGCCTCTGCAAGAGCCATCTTTCGCGACAACCAAAGTGCTATTGCACTAGTCTATGGACGAGGCATGTTGGAGTGCACTACCACTTTTCAAGAGAGCAGGTTGAGCTAGGCACCATACACCTATATGTTGTGCCTTTATTGGATAATTTTACAAACACACCGACCAAGCTAGTCGATAGATTGATCTTACAATATCTTCTATCATGGATTGAAGTGGGTGCTCCCTTTCTTTCTACTTTAGATTGATGGGGAGAGAGGTTTCCCTTTGGCTTTCCCTTTCACTTTGAGAGGGGGTGGTTTTTTTCTCTTGGTGGTAACATGATTTTGAATACATTTTACTTTGCAGGCATTATTGTTATTGTATATTGTATCATCATCCGCATCACTAGGATGTGTATGATTGTTAAAAGGCGCTTAGACAAGTGAAGAATTTCCTTGTGTGGGCACATTTGAATGGCATCGATGCACAACATTTTGCATGAGCATGATGTTTTCCATTGCCCTTTGCATTGCCCCATGCATTGACATTCTGTTTTTATATACATGTATTGTGCGTATTTATTACTTTTCGGTTAGAGAGAGTAGTTGGCTTTGGATCCACTAGATCCGCGGTAGCTCTCATGGCATTCTTTTAGGGTAGTCTACTTACTTTCATTCACTATATACTCTCCATATTTTTCATCATTATTGATACCCACATGTATCAAAGAATGCCTTGGTGTGATGTGAGATATCACTAGTGGCATGTGAAATGGAAAGGTGAAATGTATGAAAAGAAATGGAGATGCAGTTGAAAAAGTGGGTGAATTGGGTGGGAATTGCAATTGTGGTGGTGATGATGTGGAAGTGAATTCATTAATTTGATTTTCTCAATTAATAATTGAAATTGAAATGTGGATAATGATGGAAAAGAAGAATGAGGTGTTTCATCAACTTCACAATGACCTTCAGAATCAAAACTTGAAGAAAAAGTAGGAGATGGAAGATTTATAGAAGGGTTCATATGCTTTTCCTTATAAGCACCTCATCTTGTGTTTACATACATATACTGATCACTAGGGTTAGGGTTTATTTTAGGGTTTCCTATGATGATTAAGCTGTTAGGATTTTAATTTTATTGTAAAAGACATTTTGTGCCTTATTATATTAGCACACAAACGTGGCATTATTCAGTGTGATCGCCTTGAGCATTGTACTCTCTCTTACTCATTAATACACTACTCATTTTTGATTGAGTATCATTGTGCATTGGTTAATTCTTTCATTCTCATTCATTTTCTATTAAATTACTCGCATAATTGCTCCACTCTTGGGCCAATAATAGTATCAAAGCAAGGTTACCTTCTTTGTCCTCACCATTGCTTGCTATCACATCGCCACCAGCCATTGCCATTGAGCTCTTCCCACTCAGCTCATTACCCTTCGAGCCATTGCCCTCGTGCCAACTCTACTTTTGTCATTGGAGATTGCCCTTTGTGTTGCCATCTTGGCGTGTTCTTTACCAATAGTTGCTCGAGGCTCTGCCCTACAGCTCCTATGCCAGTTTGCAGTTTGGTTGCTGCCTTTATCCGACACGGGCTGTCGGTCAGTCACATTGTTGTTGCCTGTCCCAATTGACTGAATTGCGTTGTTGTCCCTTGACCAGTCCTATTGCCCGTCCTAAGGCCAGTGACTTGACTTGCCGCCAGCCTCATGCTGCTTGAAGCCACACAAGATAGCATGCCATCCAACCCCCAACCAATTGTCCCATGACGTTGCCACTCGCCAATTCACACGCCTAAGCCGACATGCTTGGGCCATTGTTGTTGTCGCATCACATTGAATTGCTTGCAGTTCGCCACGTCATCGTGTGTCGTGTTGACATGCCACCTCAATGCTTTATTTGTCGTGTCCTTCGAGAATCATTCTTAACAAGGATTATCATTTTTTAATTATTTTACACTAGAAAGGTTCTTGTTCACATTCTCTTGCTCCATTTAAGCACATTTTGGGGGAAACTTAGGGGTTTTCATTAAAACCACCTAATTTGTCTTCAATTTGAAGAAAATCTTGGGGCTTTTCATTTTTAACTCTAGATTCATCATTTAATTGAGGAAATTGAGGTGCGGTCTTCATCAAATTTGGGTATTTTAGTCAATATGATGAAAAATTGCCCAAATTTCAATGAAAAAATCGGGGCTTTAAAGAATTTGGGATACTTTATCAACAATGAGGTTCAATTCATCAACGTGAGACATTCCGCACCATTTGGGTAAAAATTTCACAAGAATTTTTGAATTCCTCTTTAATTTCCTGATAAAATCTGGGGCTTTTCGATATTTGAGCTTAATTTCACCCAAATTTCTTTGGGAAAATTTGGGCTTTTCTCAAATTCATCAAATTTCATCCATATTGAGGCTTAATTCACCTTGAGGCTGTCAGAGTGCAGCGGTGCGGAAGCGTAGGACTGAGAGAGAGAGAACGCAGAGAGAGAAGGGAGAGAAAGAGACAGTGGACGATGAAGATCTGCTGTATATAGAATGCTGAATACAAAGATATACACGGGCGCAGTGCGCTGGACTGCGTGTCTCCACCTCGACGATGCGACCTGCTGTCCACCTCGAAGTCTGCTGCAGTCTGCACTGTCTGCTGTCTGAAATCTGTGAACAGAGACAGAAAACTGCGCGTCACCGGTCTGTAATCTGTGTCAGAGAAGAGTGTACAGACTGCTGAAAGTGTCGACTATAAATAGTCGAAATCTGCCACGAACTAGGGCGCCAGAAATAGGGCGCAGCCTGGAAATAAGTCGGCTGCATTAAATGCAGCCGGCTGGGCTGCAACAGTCGGACTGCCACGTGGCAGTCCGACTGCACAGTCCGACTGTGCAGCTGCCTGCTGGTCCGACTGTGCAGGCTATGAACTCTAACACCCCCTCTCAGAGCCTGGACAGGGCAGAAGCCTGAGGGATCTGGAATGTTGCCGAAGTAGAGCCTGAGGAAGCGCCTTCGTAAACAAATCCGCAAGATTGTCCTCCGTCTTGCAATACTCCATAGTGATGGTCTCATCCAGAAGCTTTTCTCAGATGAAGTGGTACTGGATCTCAATGTGCTTCGTCTGGGCATGAAAAACAGGATTCCTTGCCAAGGCAATGCAACTTTCATTGTCACATCGCAGCAACGTAGGACGAGTCTAGGGGCACCCAAGCTCCTCCAACAATCTCCGAAGCCACACAACGTCGCATGTGGTGGAAGACGCGGCCCGATACTCCGCCTCAGTAGACGAAAGAGCTACCGTGGGCTGCTTCTTGCTACTCCATGAAATAACACCTGTACCCAAAGTAAAGCAGTAACTTGTAGTAGACCGCCTGTGGTCCACGTCACCGGCCCAATCCGAGTCGCTCCAACCTGCAAGTACAAGATCTGACCCATCTGTCCCTGCGGGGTAATGAATCCCTAAATCAGACGTTCCCCTCAGATACCGAAGTATCCTCTGAGCAGCCTGCCAATGCACCGTCTTAGGTTCACTCATGAACCCTGCCAAGAGCCCAACAGCAAAACATAGATCAACCCTCGTGTTGAGAAGCCATATCAACGACCCAATCAACTGTCGATAGCGGGACGCATCCGCCAAAGGAGAAGCTGAATGGGAAGTGGCCTTTCAGTTCGGATCCATAGGAGTAGAGAGGGCTCGACAGTCAAAAGACACCAAGAGCTCCTGTACATATCTCTGTTGGGAGAGAAAGATCCCCCTCTGAGACTGATAAATCTCATGGCCTAAGAAGAAATGGAGTAGACCCAAATCCGTCATCTCGAACGTCCGATGTAAAGCTGACTTTGTCTCCTGGACCTGCTGTGCAGCATCACCTGTGACAATCAAATCATCAACATATAGTACAAACAGCACACAACCATCCTCGGAAGTGTGTACATACAGCTGCGGATCGGCCTTGGACCGCCGATATCCCAACTGAGACTGAAGGAACGAATCAATCTTCTCGTTCCAAGCTCGCGGGGCCTGCTTGAGGCCATACAAGGCCTTCTTCAACCTGTAGACTTTCCCATCTGAAGAACCAAAGCCAGGAGGCTGCTCAACATAGATCTCCTCCTTCAAATCACCATTCAGGAAGGCCGACTTCACATCCAACTGATAAACAAGCCATCTCCTATGGCCAGCCAAAGCAAGAACAGCTCTAATGGTTGCCATGCGAGCTGTGGGGGCAAAAGTGTCATGACAGTCAATCCCTGGGCGCTGGGCAAAACCTTTAGCAACAAGGTGAGTCTTGTGCTTATCCAAAGTACCATCACTGAGATATTTGGTCTTGAAGACCCACTTGACTCCAATCACCTTCTTCTTCGGGGGGCGTGGCACGAGTAACCAAGTGCCATTCCTCTCAATAGCCTCCAACTCAGCTTCCATAGCTTTCTTCCATGGGGCGGACTGTAAAGCCTCCACGGAGGTGGGCTCTCGATCCTGCATAACACGGGACATCAAACAATAGTTGGAGCAAACAAGCTCCGAAGAATGCGCCTGGTGCCTCCGTGACTGCCGCGGACCATCCTGCGGTCCCCACTCCTCAGGAACCCCCTTGATCCCTGAATCACGGAGTGTGTCACGGGCCCAGCGAGGAGGAGGCCGAACCTCCCCTCGTCGTTCTCCATCAGCAGAAGACTCTGGAATATCCACCGGTGGTAACTCCTCAGAGAGGTCCGGTGGAACAGTAGACTCTGTGTCAGAAACAGAATCATAATCAAAAGGCACGGGCTCCAGTGGAACTGTAGAAGGAGCCCAACTCTCCCTTGGATCTCCAAGAACGGGATGCTCCTCACCCGTTGAAGTAGCCGGAACCTCCACAAACCGCACATCACGGCTAGTGTATACATCCCGCTTGACGGGATCATACAGTCGGTAGCCTTGGGACTGGGAGCTGTAGCCAACAAATACCTGTTTTCGAGAAGCCGCGTCAAATTTATCACGGTGAGCCTTGGGAATGTGAACATAGGCATCACACCCAAAGACCCGAAAGTAAGAAACATCTGGCTTCGTCCCAAAATAAGCCTCAAATGGAGTCATCCCTTCCACAGCCGAAGTAGGGGATCGATTAAGGATGTGGACTGCAGTAGCCACAGCCTCGGCTCACAGAACCTGAGGGGTCTGTCGGTGCTTCATCATGGTGCGCGCTATCTTGATCACACTGCGGTTCTTCCGTTCAAGAAAACCATTTTCTTGAGGAGTATTGGTATTGGCAAACTCCTGGTGAATTCCTCTATCTGCACAAAACCGAGCAAACTCATTAGACACAAATTCACCTCCCTTGTCGGATCGCAAGGTCTTCAACTTCCGGCCTGATCGGTTCTCCTCAAAGAGAAGCCAATCCTTGAAGTGCGAGAAAGCTTCTGACTTTAGTGCCAAAAAGTAGGCCCATGTCATCCTGCTATAATCATCCACGATCAGCATGAAGTACGAGCTCCCACGCAGGGACTCATTCCTCATAGGGCCGCATAGATCCGTAGATACTAGCTCCATCGGTGAAGTAGACCGCCGCGAAGCTGTGTGGGGAATGGCATCCCTATGCTGCTTCCCCCGTATGCAGGAGACACATGGCTGCTGGCTCACCACTATATCCGGCAACCCTCGAACAAGCTGTCCACGTGACGCCTTCCGAAGATAGTCATAGTTCAGGTGACCAAACCTAGAATGCCATAACTCTGACTGTGACTGTGAGGTAAGAAGAAGAGTAGAGAGGGCGGTGGAAGACTTCAATTTGTAAATGCCGTTCTCCTCATATCCAGATGATAGAACCTTCCTCGATTCACGATCAAGGACTCGCACTATAGTACTGTCAAACTCCACCAGAAGACCAAGGGAGCAAATCTTATGAACTGAAAGGAGATGGTACCCTAGTCCGGGTACATGCAAAACCTCTGAGGTATGGGTACCACCTCGTCCAACCGGAATAAGCTGCATCTTACCCCGACCTGCAACAAAAACTGAAGAGTTGTCGCCAATGAGAACCTGCCCACGCGAGGGTCGCAACTGGGCAATACCATCTGATGAAGGAGTCATGTGCCGTGAGGCACCACTATCTACAATCCACTCTCGAGCCTGGGGGGCCGTCATCGCAGCATCAGAAGCATTCGGTGAAGCGTCCTCAATGACAGCTAGATGAAGAAATGCAGCTGATGAGGGTGCAGCCACTGCGCCAGAATCCTTGGTGTCCTTCTTCTTGGTGTCCTTCGTGTTTTTGTCAGGGCAATCCTTCTTCCAATGGCCAGTCTTTCCACAAATATGGCATGTGGAGTCTTTGTCCTTGTCCTTCTCCTTGTCCTTCTTGGACTTGTTATCCCCCTTCTTCTTCTTTTGGTCCTTCCCCTTCTTCTGAGAGGCTTGACCTGTCAGTGCCTCCGTCTTGGAGGCATTCTGGCCCTTTAACTGTTCCTCTTGGTCCAAGACCATAGGAACCAACTCTTCCCACCGAAGAGTAGACTCTCGCCCAGAATCAATGAGGGCAGAGTAAAATGTACCGAATCGTGGCGGCAACTGGGACAGTAGTGTGATCGCCATGTCTTCGGAGGAAATCGGCTTCCCCGCATTCTGAACCTGCATTTGGAGCTGCCTTAGCTTGTTAATGTGCTCCCGTAGCGAAGAAGACTTATTGACGGACAAGGTCCGCATCTGTACCTCCAAAGAAACCCTCTTCATTAGGGTCATCCGATTGTACATTTGATCAAGCTCCAGCCATATCTCACGAGCCACCGTCAAGTGCTCGATGTGAGCGATCACGGCTGTAGTGCATGATAGAAAGAGAAAGGATCGAATCTTGGCATTCAGTTTGTCCCAATGAGACTGGGCCTTGGCCGACTCCGTACGAGCTTCGGAAGAGAGTTTGGACTCATCTCTTACCGAGGGCCGGTCAATCTCCTCCTGTACCAACTCCGCCAAATCATAGGACTCTAAAATGGCCAACATCATGACGTGCCAAATGCGGTAGTTGTCGCCGTCGAGCTTCTGATCTGTAGGAAGAGCCGGTAAGACAGGCACCTTCCGGTCCATAATCGCCTGGAACTCCAAGTCAATCTCTGTAGACATCTTCACCTGCAATGCCTTCACAAACGCAAAAGCAGCCCCCTCTGACTGGGAAAACTCAGCCTGCTAAGGCTCTTCCGCGTCCCGAACCTTCTTCACCCGCCGGAGGCGATGAAAAAGCAAAACCTGCACTTGTAGGCTGAAAACTCAAACTTCCTCCTCGTCAAACAGCAGTAAACAGCAGCAAATCCACCACCTGTACTCCTTTCCTGTGCGCCCACACTCGTTTCAGCCTTGTTCCAAGGCGCAGCCCTTCTGTCTGCCCTTAAACGCAAAAAACGCAAATTTGTGTCGCGATGGAAACTCCTCTTCAGGTAGATTCTGCGCTCAGTCAGCCCTCAAACACTGCTCTGATACCATGTCAGAGTGCAGCGGTGCGGAAGCGTAGGACTGAGAGAGAGAGAACGCAGAGAGAGAAGGGAGAGAAAGAGACAGTGGACGATGAAGATCTGCTGTATATAGAATGCTGAATACAAAGATATACACGGGCGCAGTGCGCTGGACTGCGTGTCTCCACCTCGATGATGCGACCTGCTGTCCACCTCGAAGTCTGCTGCAGTCTGCACTGTCTGCTGTCTGAAATCTGTGAACAGAGACAGAAAACTGCGCGTCACCGGTCTGTAATCTGCGTCAGAGAAGAGTGTACAGACTGCTGAAAGTGTCGACTATAAATAGTCGAAATCTGCCACGAACTGGGGCGCCAGAAATAGGGCGCAGCCTGGAAATAAGTCGGCTGCATTAAATGCAGCCGACTGGGCTGCAGACAGTCGGACTGCCACGTGGCAGTCCGACTGTGCAGCTGCCTGCTGGTCCGACTGTGCAGGCTATGAACTCTAACAGAGGCATGGCATTCAACATTGATTGGGTAATAATTTTATCCAATTTCTTCAGTTTCTCTTCAATTGTCGGGTTAAATTTAGGGCTTTTGCCCAATTCCACCTCCGAGGTACCCGAAGTTTGGGGCTTTTACCTCAATTCATTTTCTTTGGCCTCGATGTGCTAAAAAATCATATTATTTGGCTGCTGGCTTTGTTTTTTCCCAACATTGAAGACAATTTTTATTATTTTGGCGCATTTATTGTGCGAATCTACTCAAATTCTGCTGTCCGCATTATTGGAGCACTTTCGTCCATTAATCTCTGATTTCAGCATATTGTTGATTACCACCTTGATTGGGTTATTGCTAATTTCCACTCATGGCCAGCAATAATAATAATCTGCTGGGCATGCTTGGCATTGACGGCAAGCTTGATGGTACCAATTATCCAATGTAGGCTTACATGATACAACATATCCTTGTCACGAAGAATCTACGGCACATTGTGAACGACATCGAGCAAAGGCCAGCCTCTCCAACCGTGGCACCACCTCTAGTCTCTACATTGCGAGATGGCTCTCATGATGCCGAATTATCTTCTTTTTTGACAAATGCCTTCCACTTTGGACCAGATTTGATGGGATGGCCCTGACGCCTAAGCACATGCCGTGATCACTTTATCCACGAAGAGAGGTATCATTCCACATATTCGATCATGCAAGACAGCCAAGGATGCATGGTAAAAGCTTGAACCATTATATCAAGTACACAATGAAGCACACATTGCTTACCTATGTAAGCAATTGGAAGATGTTCGCATGGAAGAACGAGGTAATATGAATGCCTATCTCAACAACATAAAAAATCTTAAAGAACAACTATTAAATATTGGTTGAAGAGGTCCTAGATAATCAGCTTGTTTCTATCACTCTTAATGGTCTACCAAAGTCATATCAAGGTTTTGCTACTACCTTGTGGTTGGTAACTATGGATAACAAAATTACTATGGTTTCGATCAGCTTGTGTCTCTTTTCTTGTAGGAAGAACAAAGCCGTCTCAACCACAATGCTACGATGGTGATCAAATAGGTATTTTCCGCCCATCATTGTGGAACACCCAAACTGAAGGTTAAAAACAAGGCACTGGTCAACAATCAACAAACTTTCATGCTGGTGATCCTTCTACATCCACCTTTGTTCCATGGAAGACAGCCTTCCATGCTGGCCCATCCTCTTTCAACAAGCCTTCAAAGGATATAGTCAATAAACCTAAGAGGTGTAATTATTGCTGAAAGACAGGGTGCGACATCAGTGAAAGTCGTAAGCACATTGCATTGGAGAAGAAGAAGAAAGAGAGCTCGGTCTTGCTCTTCCACATGAGACCGTGATATTCTCAGTTTAGGGATTATACTTTTTTCATTCAGTGTCAGTATAATCCTTCTATTCAGAATGTTGGTTTTTATGTTGCTAATGCATCTTCTGCTTGGTATTTCTGTTAGCAGTCATGTTTGTCATGCCTTGTCATCTCCTGCCTGTGAGCCTCAGTCTGAGTCAGACGAGGACATTAGGAGCTCTGACATGTCTGCCATGTGTTATGATGGGGGAGGCTAGTCACTCTCGACTGGCTGTCTTAGGATGTGTATTTCTTTTTGGCCTCTTTTAGTGGGCAGCCACTGGCTGCCCGGCCACTTTTTGGTCACTGTTGTGGGGCATTTTTAGGGTTTGCGCCCATTTTAGGGTTAGGGTTAGGGTTTGTCCGTTGCCTATTTATAGGCAGCCCCCCTCTCCACTTGGTCACTTGTCTTCTTGCAGATTCCGACACTCCTTCTCCCCCGTGGTGGTGCTGCCATCATCATCAGCCTGATCTGGTGCCCTCACTGACGCTTCGGGCTGCGTACAGGGACTGATCAGTCCATTTCAGTGTATTCAGCATTCATTTCAGTCAGTGCAGATTTCTCTTTCTTATTTTCTGCTTTCTCTCTCTCTCTCCCTCCGTGTTCGTATTCCCTCTTCCGCAGCGCACTCTCACATGGTATCAGAGCCGAAGGAGAGTGCACGGAGCTGAGTGTTACACGGGAGAACACCCACAACTTTGCGTTTGCTGGTCAAGACGTCTCCAACAGCTGAGGCGTCACCTTCTGCACCATCTTCTTGATCAAGGTGGCCTGTTTTGGTGTCCATCTATTTGCGTTTGCTGTTGGTGTCATCCCCAACAGCCAAGGCGGCCCTTCCAGGAGGTCCCAAATATTTGCGTTTGCTGCTGGCGCCTTCTCCAGTGGCTGCCACGTCATCACCAACCTCTTCCTGCTTGCGTTTTCAGCCAGGCGGCCTCCCCAACAGCTGGGCGACATCTTCCTTACTGGCGTTTTGAGGCAGGAGGCTGTTTTTCTGTGGTGATTGCATCGTTAAAGGCGCCCAGCTCAGGAGCTTCTGGTGTTTGTGTTTCGGCACCGGCAACCTTCCCTTGTTGTGTTTTGGTGTTTGCAGATATCGAAGATGTCTTCTCATCAGTTTACAGGCTTTGATGACTCAGATGATGAGCTTTTCACTCGACACTCATCTGAACGGAGGCGTGATTTCTATCACGAGGACCGTTGTCCGGAGTCTATTCCTCTTTCCCGTCCCCCTTCTATTCATGTATCTCGGCGAGCCCCTTCCAGTGGGCCGAAGATGCAGCCTTTGGTACCCCCTGTACAGGTACCCGTACTTCCTCAGCTGCCCAAAGAGGACCGGTTGGATGGCTCCAACTTTTCTTTATGGTCCTGCAAGGTGGAGTGTATCTTGGACTCCTTCGATCTTTGGGAGCTTGTTTCTGTTCCTATTCCCCGGCCTCAGGTGGATCCCGCAGATGGGACATCTATGGATCGTGCAGCCTTATGGGATCGGCTCAATTCTAGAGCCAGATCTTTTCTCTTTTTGAGTTTGCAGGATTTTGTCCTTGTTCATGTTCACCGGTTGAAGACTGCAGCAGACGTGTGGAGAAAGCTCGCGTCTCTCTACCATCAGAAGACGTTTGCCCACCGGATATCTCTCGAAAAGAAGTTGCGGATGCTCGCTATTGATGATAGTCCTTCCATGAAGGACCACATCAACAGATTACAGGATATGAGGGATGAGCTTGCATCCCTCGGTCGGACGATATCTTCTGAAGACATGACTATGATTCTTTTGACTCAGCTGCCATCGCCTCGGTTTGATGTCTTCTACACCAGCCTTCTTACATCGAGGACCCATGAGAAGCTTCTATGGGAGGAGCTATCCCCGCTTGTCTTGGAGCATGACGAGCAACTCAGAGAGGTCAGTGCTAGTGGATTCGACTCCACTAGAGCCTTTGTTGCAGGTTCGGGAGGACAGAAGAAGAAGAAGAAGTCAAAGGCTAAGCAGAAGGACAATTCTTCAGGCTTTGACACAGATTTAGAGAGACCGAAGTGCCCACACTGTGGGATAGGGACACATCCCGAGGAGAAATACTGGAAGAAGTACCCTCACCTTCGTCTGGGAGCGAAGGGTGGATCTACATCGGAGCCTTCTTTTATCTCTACACCAGCTGTTACCCATGAGTCAGTGTTCCTTCTTATCCATGCTTTGGGGGAGGATCCTTCTTCCGTGGCTGCAGTGTCTTCTGCGCAGCCTTGGTTAGTGGACAGTGGTGCTTCGAGTCATATGACTCTCCGAGGTGATTTGTTACAGGATCTCCGTCCATCAGAGGGTTCAGTCACTGTTGGTGACATTTTATCGGTGCCTATTAGTGGTGTTGGCACATTGCCTTTGTTTCCCGACCGACCTTCGAGCTCCTTTTCACAGGCCCTACATGTTCCGGATTTGGGCCTTCCCCTCCTCTCAGTTTATGGCCTTACGAGGCTTGGCACACGAGTGATCTTCACCGAGCATGTTGTTGTTATTGAGGATTCTTTTACAGGAGCTGTCTTATCTACAGGTTGGCAGGAGAGCGGGCTTTACAGGCTCCATTCCCCTTCTTTGATGCAGGGTCCTCCGAGGCAGTCTATTGCTACACCCGTTCCCGCTTGTGCACCTTCTATTCCACAGGTTCCTTCCCATCCCCCACCCTCTCCTCCGGTGGTTCCCTCGTACCCCCCATTCCTTTTAGAGGGGGACGATCTCGGTGATGCGGCTGTGGATTCCCTGGCCCCTAGTGTTTTAGAGGGGGATTCCCAAGATCGTGAGGAGCTCCTTCAACGGCAGTCTACATCGACGGACTTCATTGACATTGGCATTCCTCTTGCCGCCCCAGGATCTATTTCCTCTTCGGCCTTCAGCCATATCCAGGATTTGAGAGGGGGTGTTAGCAGTCATGTTTGTCATGCCTTGTCATCTCCTGCCTGTGAGCCTCAGTCTGAGTCAGACGAGGACATTAGGAGCTCTGGCATGTCTGTCATGTGTTATGATGGGGGAGGCTAGTCACTCTCGACTGGCTGTCTTAGGATGTGTATTTCTTTTTGGCCTCTTTTAGTGGGCAGCCACTGGCTGCCCGGCCACTTTTTGGTCACTGTTGTGGGGCATTTTTAGGGTTTGCGCCCATTTTAGGGTTTGCGCCCATTTTAGGGTTAGGGTTAGGGTTTGTCCGTTGCCTATTTATAGGCAGCCCCCCTCCCCACTTGGTCACTTGTCTTCTTGCAGATTCCGACACTCCTTCTCCCCCGTGGTGGTGCTACCATCATCATCAGCCTGATCTGGTGCCCTCGCTGACGCTTCGGGCTGCGTGCAGGGACTGATCAGTCCATTTCAGTGTATTCAGCATTCATTTCAGTCAGTGCAGATTTCTCTTTCTTATTTTCTGCTTTCTCTCTCTCTCTCCCTCCGTGTTCATATTCCCTCTTCCGCAGCGCACTCTCACAATTTCGACACTGGTGTATCTAAATACATCACCTCTTGTTGAGCATTATTTTCATCTCTTTGATGTACCCAAGGGGGGTATAGTCATGCGTGCTAACAATGCCTCTTATGTAGTTAAAGACATTGGACATGTGTAGGTTGTCTCCATCTTAGGCACTCCTTTGACATTGCATGATGTTCTCTATGTGGCCGGCATCAAGAAGAATCTCATTTCCATTTCAACCATTGCAACTTTAGGATTTCTCATCATTTTTATGGCCCCTGATGTGTGGTATATGATGATCAAGTTTCTTCTTCCATCATCTTGATAGGTACCCTTACTAAAGGTCTTTATTTTCTTGATACTTTATGATAAGTAACTTGCTAAAAATCCTATTGATAGCCCCTTATTAACAAATAAATCTTTTCATGATACACATTTATGGCATTAGAGGCTTGACCACATTAACTATTGAGCATTGATGAAGCTCCAGTCAGAGGATGTGGTTAGAGATCTTCCAAAAATTCACATTCCATCGAATCACATTTGTGATGGTTGTTTGCTTGGTAAGATGCATCGATTCTTCTTTCGTAAGGATTGTCATGTTCATTCGCCATCTATTTTGCATATCCTTCACAGTGATGTTTGTGGTCCTATGCGTACCAAATCCATTGGTGGATTTCTATATTTTGCCACATTCATTGATTACAAATCCCAGTTCACTTGGGTATATGGGATGAAATCTAAGTCTAGAGTTTTCTCTTGCTTTAAGACTTTTATTGCCATGGTGGAAAACCAAAGTAGGCTTGCATTCAAACCATGTTGCTACTTCCAGTTGTAAAGTTGAGTACACACACATTCACAGCCATAGGGGAGTGTGTTTGGCTTTGCAAATTACTTGCAAATCTTCATGTGCACCAAATCCAAAGTGCTTTGGCCATTGTGTAGAACCGAGTGTTCCATGTTTACACAAAGCATATAGAAGTTCATTACCAGTATGTTTGTGAGCGGATGTCGGCTGGACAAATAGAGTTGTCTTACATACCCACTTAAGACAACTTGGTAGATCTTTCAGAAAGGCTCTTCCTTGACCAAAGTTCGAGGCTTTTTGGCAAGCCTTGAACTTGATTTCATTTGTTTGATGATCTATCATACTCTTTTTTGTTGTAGGTTACTTTGTCGATTAAAGTTCTAGGCTTTTCTGCAAGCCATGAACTCGACTCCATTTGTTTGATGATCTGTCATACTCTTTTCTATCATAGATTACTATATCCACTTGGATGAACTTGTGCAACCATGACCTTATATTTCTATTTATTTTTCAGGATTCTGTCATTTTTCCTAGATTAATTCACCCATTTCTTGGAGGGGATTTTGTAGGCCATCTCATGTTCTATGTGTTGATGCCCTTGGATCCATGATCTGGGCTCCCTAGGCATTTAAATTGTCATTAAATGCAGTTGTTGCCCCTTGTGTCCTAGGCACTAAGTGGCACTAGGGTTAGGGTTTATCTTAGGGTTTCCTATGATGGTTAAGCTATCAGGGTTTCATTTTTCTCATAAGAAGACAGTTGGTGTCTCATTAGCACACACAAGTGTGGCATTATTCAATGTGATTGCCTTGAGCATTATACTCTTTCTCACTCATATTAAATTAACTGCACAATTGCTCCATGCTTGGGCCAATAGAGAAAAGAGGCTTATACTCCATGTTGGTTTCTCCAATGGAATGGCAGTGCATGTGGAGTGTTCATCCTTCTTGCAAAATTAGTAGATCCGTGCACCAAATCTAAAGGGGATGAAGCATGTTTACCTTCCGGTGGTTGCTGAGTCAATGCATAAGAATAATATTGTATGTGGCTCGTGTATTTCATAAGGTTTGGGGATTCCATGGTAGTCCGAATCTCTCCACTTGTGTGAGATCCTTGCAGAGCAAGCTATGAGGCCCACACCTACTTGGGTCTCTGCATGGAGGGTTTGAGAGATTAAAGGTGTGGAAGTATTTAAAGTCATCTTCCATTGGAGCTCAAAAGGTGCATCAATCGAGGATGATTTGCCAATCACACAAACATTTCACTGCTATCCTTAGTTGATTCTGAATTTGGTCATCGGATTCCTCTTTCTAAATATATACGATACTCAATGCAGCAAACACAAAGTTAATATTGATCCCCAAACTCATCTGTCTCAAGGACTGGTGCAGAGTATGGGTTCGAGAGTGTCATACTTGGACGGATCCCAAATCGCAATAGACAGCCTTTGCAAATGTTTGGTAGTAGCAAGTATAGCTCTCTGAGGCTGAATCGGTGTCAGATAGGGCAGGCAGTAGTGAAATCATCAAAATGCAGGCTGAGTGCTGACATGGGAGGTTGGCGATGACTATAGATGTAAAAATGCAGCCTGTCTGCTGATGTGCCAGTATAGGCAACACCAGGAATCAGCAAACAGAGGTCTGTAGATGACGTCAGCGGTTGGTGGCAGCAGTAGAAGATCAAACTTCAATCTTCAATACAATGGCTGTCATAAACGACCAGCACTTGTTGGGCACAATTTGCTCCTTGATTGTACAACAATTTGGGCTCA
Organism: Lygodium microphyllum; assembly: GCF_053477565.2. Taxonomy (NCBI): domain Eukaryota; kingdom Viridiplantae; phylum Streptophyta; class Polypodiopsida; order Schizaeales; family Lygodiaceae; genus Lygodium; species Lygodium microphyllum. The sequence goes on along the minus strand of NC_141140.1, from coordinate 40,207,421 downwards.
CTTTGGGTCTTACATCTCTCACATGTGGCCCAAAATAATCTGGGAATGGGCTACCCCTAAGATCAGCTACAAACTAATGTCTTCAAAGCTCTACTACTACATGCAGTACTTGGGTCTTCAATAATTGAGCACAAATCTTGAGGTGGACGTGGAAGAAATCAGGGTGTCAGCAGCAATTTCTGCAATTGCTCTTCCCCCCAAGTTGGAAATGCCTTGGAATTGTGGAGGGATTGTTAGAAGATGAGAGAGGAAGTTGTAGAGAGAGAAATTTCTCAATTTTGTTGCGCACAAGTGCCTCTACCAGCTGCTGCCTTGATCAGGGACAACATCTAATGCTGTTGCGTGTGGACTTGGTGCACCACATGGCTCTTGCCCTACTATGGAGAGGCTATGCAAACTGTCTCTTGCTGCTCATTGTACTCCTAATGGCTGTAGGAAGGTGGAATCACCTCCGTACTGGGTGGGAATGCCTTGGGACTGCTGGCACCTGCCTAGCGGCACTCTTTGCATCTTTCTCAGTCTCCACACAGCCCGGAATAGCTGGAATGACTCTCAGCCAGCCCCAAAATAGATCTCACAAAAATTGTGTGGGTAATTTTGACAAATGGCAGCCTGTTTGCCTCTTGGCAGCCTTCTAATTGTAATTCCCACCTTTAATTGATTCCTTTTCAGAATTTAAATTCTGAAAATTAGTTAATTATCAATTTGACCTTGCCCAATAACTGGCTAGTGCCCATTCACAATTAATGTGCTGAACCCCATGGGACATTTAATTATCCCAACGTTAATTGGAATTGGACTAGCTTTACTTTATTCATTAATGCCTAGTCCCACAATGTCAGCATTGGGTGTGTAATGGGCCAATTAATGGTCTAGACCCTAAACTAACACCAAGTATCCACATGTACCTTTAAAGCATAATTGTGTGCAACTTCTTAGGCTATCACCATGACTTAAACAGTCTTGCACTTCACAAATGCACCACCTAATAATGCCAAAGCTAACCTTGCTCATTTGATACAACTCCAATTGCCTATGGAGACATGCAATTTAGGCTTGGTTTTTCACTTGAAACATGGATTCTAATGCTTCCCAAGCTTGTTTGGTAGTGTGAGAAATCTCATGTGGGGGATTGTACTCTTTTTTACTGTCTCCTGTTAGATTGAGTTGGAGTTGGAAGTGAAGACAACCCATTGGGAGTGTGCATACAAGATAAACTCAGAGTTAGTGATGAGGACATGTGAAGATATGCTAGGGTTTGCATTGAGAAAACATAGAATGTACTGTTGGGATGAGTGCGCAATGGAATGCGAGTCAGAAATGGAGCAGGAGCAATGTTGAGAGTGAGAGAGAGAATCCCAAGATGAGTATACTAGCAAGTCATGGTACACAAAGAAATAAGAATGTATTCATATGTTAGGTTTCAAATAAGGGTGTGTTCACACCCGTATAAGTTTATACACAAAGATTAAGGGACTTAACACTCAAAGGGACTTTACACCTAATAACCTCCCCCTTAAAGGCCCAAAGTGGTACCTTTAAGCTAGTTAACTCCCACTCATCAGATGCAATGCTCATGCTGAGCCCCAAGACTCTTAGTGAGAATATTTGCAAGGTTATCTTGGGTTTTGACCTTAGTCAGTGTGACAAGACCATCATCCAAGACCTGTCGATTAAAGTGGTATTGAACATCTATGTGTTTGGTACGAGCATGAAACATGGCATTCTTAGCTAGACATATGGCACTCTAGCTATCACAACTAAGCATTGGAGTACGTGAAGAGAGACCAAAATCCTTGACCAAATGGCCAAGCCCTATTTCTTTAGAAGCTTTTGTGGCTGAAATATATTCAGCCTCGGTAGTACTTAGTACCACAATTTTCTGCAATCTTGAACACCAAGAAATAGCCCCACCAGCCAAAGTAAAGACATACCCACTAGTAGATTTTCTAGTGTCAAGATCTCTTGCTATGTCTGAGTCACAGAATCCTTGTAACTCTACTATACTCTTTTCTCTCTATCTCTTTAGTACTCTTATGCTTTCCTGCAAAATCAGCATGTCATCCACATGTAAGACTAGCACAATAAGGCTTCCATCATCAGTCTTTTTAGTGTATAAAAGCAATGATCTACATGATTGTGTTTAAATCCATGGCTGAGCATAAAAATATCGAACTTTTTATACCATTGTCTAGGGGCTTGTTTCAACCCATATAAGTTGCATTTTAGCTTACACACCAAATGCTCTTTCCTGGGAATAACAAAACCTTTGGGCTGTTTCATATATAGCTCTTCATCCAAGTCACCATGAAGAAAGTAGCCTTCACATCCATTTGAATCAACTCAAAATCCAAGGATGCAGTGAGAGCAAACAAAACATGGAGTATAGTCATTTTCACCATTGGTGAAAATACCTCTTGGAAGTTTATGCCTTCCTTTTGTGTATAGCCCTTAGCAACCAAACGTGCCTTGTACGTGGGCTTTCCATCAATACATTTCACCTTGTAAACCCATTTGTTAGGGATAGCTATTCTATCCTTGGGCAAAGGTACAAGCACCTATGTGTTATTTGCATACAGAGACTTCATCTCTTCTTGCATAGCAAGCTTCTACTTTCTCTTGTTTTCACATGACTGTGCCTCTATAAATGTTGGAGGCTCACCTTCATTAGTCAATAAAATGCAATCCAAAGAAACCTCTGTGGTTGCCTTCTGACACGTGTATACCTTCTGATCCAATGATCTTTATTGTTAGGCAATGGGCCTACATCCTCAAGTATGTGCACACCATCACCCGATGGCTGATTTGTAGCATCGTCTTGCTACTGTAACCTGTTTTCAGCATGTTCTTCTTGCGGTCCTATTTCATCCTGTGCATCTATTTGCTTTCCATTATGTTCTACTGTAGCACAGTAGGTTGTTGCTCAGTTTCAACATCAAAAGGAATAGAATCTTCAGCTAATGGTTGCTGAATGGTTGGCTGTTCATGCTGAAATTTGACCTTCTTTTTGTCAAGGTCACCCTATGTGGCATTTTTCAGCAATTTTGCCTCATTAAATCCTACGTCTCTACTGTGTACTATCTTCTTGTCTTGAGAAAGCCAAACTCTATAACCCATCTCTCCCCTCCCTCTTCTCCATATCCCATAAAGATGCCTTTGATGGATTTCATGTCTAGTTTAGTCCTCTAATTTACAGAAACATGCACAAAGGCATCACGACCTAAGACACGCAAATGGTTATATGAAGTAGGTTTACTAGACCAAACCTCTTCAGGAATGCCATTTTCCAATGCACAATTGGGAGAGCGATTGCATATATGAACTGCAGTTTTAAGAGCCTCTGCCCATAATTTTTGCGGGAGATTAGGTGTGGATAGCATGCATTTGACTCTCTCACAAAGTGTGCGATTATATCTTTTAGCCACGCCATTTGATGCAGGTTTATAAGGGGCTGTCAACTCCCTCTTAATGCCATGCATCTCACAAAATCTTTTAAACTCATTAGAAACATGCTCGCCCCATTATCCATTCTTATAGCTTTTAACTTAAGCCCTTTCTGTGTGGTAACAAAAGCACGAGACCTTTTAAGGCATCCAACACTTTCTTTTTGCTCTTTTAAGACATACACCCATGACTTTCTATTGAAATTATCAATAAAAGTAACAAAGTATCGTGCATCCCTACATGAAATAACAAGCATAGTGCAAACATCAAAGTGTACTAAATCAAGAGCATTGGACTTCTTAACAACATCAGAGTAATAAGGATACTTCACATGTTTTCCGTGTATGCAATCATTACAAAAGTCAAGACCAGAGCCATTTACATCAAATCTTCGTAAAGAGGAGAGAACCTGAAGGCATTTCTGACTCATATGGTGAAGTCTTTTGGGCCAAAGTTTCATATGTGAATAAATTTCAGCCACAACCAATAACTTGCCATGTAATGCTTTATAATGCAAACAGTACAAAGTCCATTTTTGTTGCCTTTAACAATCAGCATAGAGCCCTTGTGGACATTCCAAGATCCACTACCAAAAGTAGTAAAATAACCTCTTGCATCAAGCTACTCAACTGACAATAAACTTTTCTTTATGCTAGGTACATATTTGACATTGTGTAAAATCAGCTCTTGGCTGTTTTCAAAGGCCAAGTGAATGGTACTTACAGTCGTTGCCCAAGTAAACCTTGCATAGGCAATGTGCAACATATTCTGAAAATGACTCCAAAGAGGGAGTAACATGAAAAGAGGCACCAGTGTCCACTATCCATGATTGGGACAACCCATCATGAGCTAAAAGTAAAGCATCAATTACCTCCCTTTTGATAATGTGCATATCACCTGTTGCTGCCATAACATCTACATCATTACATGAGACTGCAACAAGTATCTCTCTAGTGTTCGAGAGCTCTTCAATGACCACACTAGATGTAACATTTACCTTTGCAACATCTTTTGAGGGAGAGCTATCATAATCTTTCTTGTCATCCCTCTTTTTCTTTCCTTGTTGTTTCTTTCTTTCTTGCTCTTTCTTGTAGTACCAACAATTGGACTTTTTATGGCCTTTATGCCCACATTGATAGCAAGTAATATCTTGTTGTTTGCCATTGCTTTTACTCCTACTTTTACTTTTATTTCGTGCATTACCCCCTTCTCTAACCTACCTCTAAGATGATAGGTTGAACCACTGCTTTCTCCATTGGCCTTTCTTCTAATCTCCTCATTGAGAATAGAGCCCCTAACACCATCAAAGGTTAAAGCAAGGTTGTTGCTTAGTGAAACAAACAAAGACTCCGAGATACTAGGCAAAGTTATCAACAAGAAAATAGCCTTAGTTTATCATGGAAGGGTTGCAAACCAAAGTCTTGCAACTGGCTCAAAATCCTTGTGAAAGCACTCAAATGCTCAGATGCTGGCTTAGACTCATCCAATTCCATGCTCACAAGCTTGCGCATGAGATGCACTTGATTCACAAGAGTTATGTTTTCATAAGTGTCCATTAACTTTTCCATATGGCATAAGCCGTGTCAAGACGCTTAATGTCTGTAAGTACATCATTAGACAACCATTTTAATGTATGCAATGGCCTTCTTGTTGAGTCTAGCCCAATCCTCATCTGTCATAGCTGTAGGCTTGGTTTCCAAGAGAGCATCATTACAGTCCTTCAGAAACAAAATACCTTGCATCCTGTCCTTCCGTAGATCAAAGCAAATGTCATCAAACCTCTTGATTTCAAGAAGGGATTTAGTGTCATTGTTGCCAGAAGCATTAGTGGCCATTAGTCAGCAAAGTGCCAAGTACCAATGCTGTATTTTATGACTGTAAATATTAGGCTGAATATTCAACCAATATCAGCCCAAAATTTCAGGAAATAAGAGCAGGTTTGATCCAAATACATGTATAAAAGTAGAAAGGATGACTTTCATCGATATAATTGAGATTTCAGCATACATTTCATGCATACACCACTGCAAGGTGACTCCTACTTAAGCAATATCACCAAAAATACATTTGCAACAATCCCAGATCTGCAAATTATTACTAAGACTGCTGCACCATGAATATTCTGCAATACATCAATTCAATAGGAGTTACCTAACATGTGTACTGCATACATATGTGCCCTAAAACACTTCTAATACAAAAAAAACACCAAAATTATCTGCAATTTTTTCAAAATCTCACAAATGGAAGATAATAAACTCGAATCTCATTGCTTGCAGCACCAAGATCACTTCAGCATTGTCCCCAATGTGCATTTCACACATCAATTTTGCCAAAATTCACAAATTTCAGCAAAAGCCCCAAAATTTCACTAACCAATTTGCCCCAATTGCATTAGTACATGTTCCCGAGAGCATAAACATGCAAATTTAGCAAAATTTTGCAAAAGCCCCAAATTTCTTGGGTCTGAATGTGCACCAATGTCAGTATATTCGGCTCAGGTGAGCAAAATTTCATTGATACATGAAAAGCCCCAAAATTTTCAAGGCCAATGTGCACAATTTCTGCAATTTCTGGGTCCAATGTCATTGTTATGCATCAATAGCATCAAATCTGGGAAAAGCCCCAAATTTTTGGGCTCAAGTCTGCACAAAACTGAGAACTGTGCTTAGATTCATGAACTAGGGCTTAGGAGGATGTGCCACGTTATCAAAAAATGTCTAATGTGCTGTCCCTTGGTCTCTGTCAGCCGTCGAATGCTGCCGTCTGCCCATGCCTGCTGGAAACGTGACGAGAAACCAGTGCCTTGGTCAATGCAGTCTGCCTCCTGCACAGGCCTGCTGAAAACATGATGAGCAACCAGCCGATGACCTGTGCTTGCCTGGTTTAATGGAGGCTTGCTGTGACTGACTGCTGAGCTGTTGCCTGGCGACACACTCCACACACCTGCTGCCATGTTGGCCTAGAGAAGCTGCACTTGATTAAAACAAATACCTGCTGCCCCTCGATTGGTTGGAAGAATTGAGGACTTGACTCCGTGCGGGCACTCTGAACTCACTTGCGTTGTCCTCGGGAAGCACACACACTGTTGCCGTGGCTATGATACCAGTTTGTTGGGATGAGTGCGCAATGGAATGCAAGTCGGAAATGGAGTAGGAGCAGTGTTGAGAGTGAGAGTGAGAGAGTCCCAAGATGAGTGTACCACCAAGTCACGGTACACAAAGAAATAAAATTTATTAATATGTTAGGGTACAGATAAGGGTGTGTTCACACCCGTATAAGTTTATATACACGGAGATTAAGGGACTTACTCCCAAAGGGACTTTACATCCAACATGTACGAGCACGACTAAAACACAATAGCTGAGACAAAAATGCAAAACAAAGAAGAAAGAACTTTGGTGAAACTAAATGAATGCTGTAAATGAATGAATGCCTGTATAGAATGGTGGAATTTAGAGCTGTCCAACAGCCAACGGCTCTTGCGGGAGTGGGCCGAGGGGGATGTCAAAGTGTGACGTCCACTGGTGACAGATTCTGAGTGTTGTAACCACTAGTCCAAGCAGAGAGGAGTGGGTATGCAGCAAAAAATCCAACACATATCCATTCTAGGATGTTACTATCACACTGTGTAACATTTCCTCTGTGCCTATTTATGGCTCACTTACTGCCAGGTTGGCCAGATTAGGGTTTTGCTACTTATTTTAGCAGGTCAGCCAGTTCAGCTGTTCCTCCCTATATATAGCTGCCCCATTTCCAGTGTCTTCCTACCCATTGCCAGATTTCAGAAAACTTGGACACCTCCATTCTCCTCATCTCAACTTGCCATTTCAGTTGTCCTCTGCCACATTTGGGCCCCCCTCACTGACAGACCAGCAGCACGCAGGGGCTGCCTTTACTATCCTTGTCTTCAGTGTTTTTTCCCAAGTTCAGTGCAGGTTTGTTCCTTCTTTCTCTATGTTCATTTTGTCTCTCTCTCTTCCCTTCTCTCTTTGTGTTTGTGATCTACTTCCATTGTGACTGGCACTTTTTTCCTGTACACGCTTCTTTTCTGTGTGCAACATTTTTCACAAAGTGTAAGCCTCAAGGCAGTGTTCTATAGGAGGCTGTTTTACTTTTCAAAAAAACAAAGTCTAGGTCAGCTTTTTCATGGTACACTGGTATGGTAAAGCACAGTAGAAAACAAAACAACACAATTTTACATCTCCTATATGACGTAAAATTCATAGGACAACCTGATCCATGCATGGCCTAGACCAACCATTTGGTGTATGTTATAGGAAATAAAAGATAGCACAGAGAACCCCTCTTGTAGCTTTGAATGCTACCGAAAGAGAACATAGGGACAATCCTTCTTGTAGCTTTGAGCTCTACCCAACATGAAGAATGAGCTGACGAACTGCCATCAAAACCTATTGCGAGACTGAACTTTACCTAACTTCTGAAACACAAACCCAAAATGCAGCTCAAAGTACTAAACCCCAAAAAGACATACATTCTCATGTGCAATGACACAGATTTTGGAAACCGGTTTCCTTGCATAGAGAGCAAATTGATACAAGGCTATCACAGAGAAGCTTGAACAAGGTATTTAAGTGCTTGTTCTAGCATTACATCAAAGCTTCAAAGCTAGAGGTACAGGCAGAGTATAAGCACAAGAAGATAAAACAAGAGAACAAGCTCAAGGCAAGATGACGAATTCGATTATTGATGATGCTTCTGTAGTTCTACAAGATTACCTTGATACCTGCACCTAAGCTTCATAAAATCTTGTGCTTTGCTTTCATCTGAATGCTTGCTTTGATACTTTCATGGCTGCAAATACATGTGGGTTGCTTTCTTGACCCATCTCCACACAACCTGGTCCTTGTGCATGCATGCTTGGTGTCCATGTGCCTTGCTTTGAAGTTTGCACATTAGTGTCTCTGCCCATGTGTGCACAATTGTCCTGGGCAACTAGTGGCAGTCTTTTGCTTCAGTGTTTTGTCAGTTTGCTCTATAAGATGTCATGCACAATGCATGGATTTTCAAAGCTTAGTTGAGATTGACTTGGAGTTGTTATCTCATTTTTCTCCAAGCATTATCATTCTCCAATTATTGTATATCAACTATTTGTTAAACTCTATACTATGCAAGGTTAATGCCCAGTTTGTAGAGGGATATGTGGTTAAAGGCATCACTATTAACATGACTGCTGGTTCTATGAAGAATGACATGTTGCTAACAGGTCGTTTTGTTATGGCAGCTGATGCCTTAGTTTCAAGTGGACTAGCAGATATTGGTTACAACTATGTAAACATTGGTAATGATTTTACATATCATGCGGTGAGCTCGTGATTTGTGCAAATTTACATAAGATTTGGTTATCTTTCTGATTTCTTTCCAGATGATTGCTGGGCATCACATCGAAACTTGAAGGTTGTTCATATTTCCCTCTCCACATGCTGACTACTAGGGGTTTCCTTTCAACATCTTGTTTGTATGAATCAGGTGTTGTTATGTGCATTTTGATGCAAATTTTAAACTCAAGAAATAGATTAATGGGAAGTTGTGAAATATGACTATCGAATTAAGGAAAGACCAATTTATAATCACTTGTACTTTTGGTCAAGCAAGCATTCATGGCATAGTCTTTTTATCATCAGGGAACTTTGGTTGTGGATCCAACTACCTTCCCATCTGGAATCACAGCTCTTGCTGACTATGTCCATTCCAAAGGATTAAAGCTTGGCATTTATGCAGATGCTGGGTAAGGTGCTTATACTGAATGCAAAGTCTATCTGCAGTTGTGTTTATTTGTGTTATACCAGATGTATGTCTTCCCTCCTTTTCAGGCAAAGTGTTTTTGTGCTTCCTCAAGTTGATTTTGCAGTTTGTGCTTACTAGTCATGTATCACATATACCTCTTCTTTTCTTTTCACACAATGTTTTTGTTCTCCTCCAGGCTGTTGACCTGTGAAAGGCGTCCAGGTTCTCTATTTCATGAATTCCACGATGCTGCAACCTTTGCATCTTGGGTGAGTTAAAAATTTTCCATAATTTCAATCTCCTCCTTTTCACCCTATATAATTTCACTTGTCTCAGCATGGGCACTAATGACATGATCTTATTTGGAGCACATATGTATTAGTTGTGCATGCATGTACGTGTGCGGCAAAGTTAGACATACAAAGCGATTTTTGTGCAAGCAGCTATATCATTTGTAAGTAAGTGTAACAGTTTTATGCTATTGAAGGAGTTTTTTGATGTTTCACAGGGCATTGACTATCTGAAATATGACAACTGCTTCAACCTTGGGATTAAACCTGAGAAACGGTACGTGCACCACCTTAATCTTTTATCTTGTATATACTTTAGAATATCAAAGGCGCATGCATATCCTGGTACCAGTCTTTTGTTTGGAGGATAAGGCCACTAGAGAAAATGATATTGTGTCTATATTGAGCTTAATACCCATTGATTAATTAGTAAATGAAGTTATTTAGGTTGCCAATGCCTATGACCTGATGCAAGGATATTACAAAGAATCCATGACTAGGCGAGTCTTGTGCTTGGAGAATTCAATGGCTGGACAAAGAATGAGTAGATCCTACTTTTGATTTTGATGACCTCACTAGGCAGGTAGACATAGGGAAGATGTAGGCGTAATGGGTTTCACCCCATGAAGAAATCATCATACTTTTTCAGGCTCACCTTTTGAACTGTGTACTACACATGTACCCGTTATTCAAAATGGTTGCTTTGCTAGCCATCTTTCAAAGGGCTTACTCTCTTCAATGTGAGCAGGCTTAAATCCAAGGGACTACTTGTTGGGTTCTATAGTTCTGATTCCTATAATATACCTGCTTCCACCGTGCCCTCCTCATTCTTGGAGACAACTGCACTCCACCATCATCCATACACACATGACATGAAGGATTTTGTCATTTCAAGATTTGATGAGTTTTGCTTGGTTTTGTGTCATTCTACTTGGATGAAGTATTTGCTACATTATGGACTTATGGAATAAACATCCCTTAGGTGCAAGACACTATGTGTCCAAAACCACACAACCCAAAAGGGGTAAGAAAGGGAAGAATTGATCTTCCTACTCATAGAGTCATATATTACAGTAGTAATCGTGATGTAACAAGGGAAAGGATGTCCAGCAGTGTATATACGCTGCACAAGCAGCCTGCATGCAATCTGGCACACCGGTGTGCTCCATAGCACAGAATACAGTCAATCTGGCCGATCCTGTGGCTAGCTGCTAGTCTGATTTGTTCATCCCACTATCCAGCACGTCATTGACTTGTCCCTGGCTTAGTCTTGGTTGATGATTAGATTGATATCGGCAGCACTGTGAGGATACACTAGGGTTTGCAGAGAAGATCTACACTGAACTCAGACAAGAACACAAATGTAGAAGAAGAGAATGAAGAATGAATGCTTGCTGTAATGAATGAATGATGGATGAAGGAAAGAGATGCAACTTAGCATGCTTAAGGAGTGGAGGCTGTCCAACAGCCACTGTCTCGCATGGGAGTGGGCTGAGTGTCGGAGAATGTTGCCCTCCGTGATGGATCTCTAGTGCAACAAAACCACCAATATTGATGGCAAAGGATGCCAAGAGCTGAATAGAAGTGTTGAGAACACCAAAATTCACTAGCCCTCAGTAGATGGAGAGTTTGGGACTGAGAACAACAGCACAATGATCACCAGCAGGGGGACGGCTGATTAACCAAAAAACCTGTTTTATCTTGACAAATGCAAAACATAAAAAAAGCATGAAATTTTTTGTTTCTTTTGCAAAATGGGTCACGAAATGTCTTTTTTTTTCTGTGAAACAGGGTTTTTTTTTTCAAGGTTTCTTAAGAAAGAGAACTTTGGGGCTATTTTTCTTTTTCAGCTCCCCTTTTTCTGTACCCTTCTTGTGCACACCATACACCTCCTCATGCATCTTCTCTTGTTCTTCCATTGCTTCCTGCTCCACCTCTTCCTCCTCCATCTCCAGTTCATTTCTTCCTCTTCCTTCTCCTCCTCACTCTCCTCCTCCTCCTCCTCCTCCACCACCACCTATTCCACACATCCTCCTTCACCTCCTCTGCTTTGGGCCTCCATGTCCTTGAGTGTCAAATGCCTCCCCTCAAGGATTCCTCACAAGGATTACACTCATGAACATTAGTTTTCACTTTTACTTTGCATTATGTATTATCCATATGTTGTAGTCTACAAGTTGTGATTTATAAATCATGAATGCTAATTTCTAAATGAGTAGGTGAATGCATGTTTTTGTTTTAAGCTTGATACTTTTGACTCTAGGATCTAGGTGGAATAAAAGTTTTCATTTAATGGATCTATTGATTTATTATAATTGTTTATGTATAGTAATTATAATTATAATAAATCATGTTTTTTGAAGCCTCGAACTTGGAGGTAGCCAACAAAACGAAATGTGAAATGAAACCTGGAAATGCCGAAACAGGAACAAGATAAAAGGTTTTTGGGGACTATGGTGTGGTAGTTGATAGGATAGGTGAGAACTCAAAGGAGGTGCAAGGAGCTGTTTGAGTGGGGCAGCAGTCTGCAGATGATGGAGAGACGATTCATTATGAGCTGAACGATTAGGGGTGAAAAGTGAACATTGAGTCGCTTTCTATAGAACATTTTGAGTGGGTGATCCTAATGAAATGTCTTTGTGTGTTAGGTAAAATGCAACATTGTATTTGTAATTGATTTAAGAGCCAAACCACATGATAGTTTAAAAAAGAATTTTAGATAGCTCAAAACCCCCTCGTAGGCTCAACGAGGTGACTGAAGAGAGTGAAAAGGAGCTCTGACCTCGACCCAAAAAGTCCCATTCCAAAGAGACCAAGGCATCGAGCCAAGGGTGTCACTCTAGATTGCTGAAGGGCCTACAAAGATCATCGAGGAAGAGGACACCCTAGTGAAATCAAGACACGACCAAGAGTGTTACGATGGATTGTCTAGGGGCCTACAATGATTGCAAAGGCAATGAATATTTGTATTATATAAAAGTGAGACCTGAAGTACAAGACCACAATTAAGGATACTAATGTGGAAGTAGATGAGGGCAATTGGCACATGTGGTGTGGTACACAATCCATGGGTTTTCATTGAGGGTTGCCTACAATCTTAGGTTTTCATCCATTTCAAATGAGCAACATATATATACAATGTGAATGCAATGGGTAATGCAATAGGGGCATGCTCATGTAACAAGGTGCCACTTGGATAGTACTCTGATACGGGAAATTTTCACTTATGCAAACACCATTTTACAATGGCAATGCAGTATAAGGGCAGATACAATAGGGAAGGGATGTTACCAGCCAAAACTTAAATGTGCCAAGTAGAATAGGAACCCCCTCTCAAACCATGGATGTGATTCCAAAGGAGGAGGAGCTGGACTCGACTATGGTGCCTAGAACCTAATGAAAAATAGAAGCACCTTGGTTTTTCCTCCGAGAAAGGAAAATTTTATTAATAACACTTTGGAGAAAAACTTGAGGCAAAATACAAAGTACAAGGAACTCTATAAAAAGTTACCGAGCACATTACAAGTATTGTTACACTTACTGTGTTCGTCCATAGTTCTAGTGTGAATGCTCCCTTATCCATGGGCCCTTTCTAGTTGGAAAAGGGTTTTTCCTCTTGTGAACACCCATCAGTGGTGTGGTATTCTAGTACCTCAAGGATTGTACTTTCATTATCATTTTCACATAGAAGATGTGACCTTTCAACACACTATTCTCTCTTGCTGTTCACTTGTTCAATGTGAGTGTGTGGGTGTTGTTGAATCCTAAGGTAATAGTGGTATGAGAGCCATACCTCTTTTGTGCCGCCACCACTATTGCCTTAGGCGCCATTGAGACTTGAACTTGGTTGCTTTCCTCCTCATTGGCTCTTGTTGCAACATCGCGTGTTCGAGCCTAGACAATTTCTCTTGTCCATCACCTAACCTGCGTGTATAGCGCCACATCCATAGCATTGCTTGCATTCAAAGTCACGCTTAATGTACATGTTGTTGCTCCACAATTTCTACCTACTTGTTGTTGCTCGACATCTTCTGCCACATTGCTGGTGCAGTCAAAATGTGCTTGATAGTTCGTTGTTGCTTGCTCCATCACATGTGTGCCATGTTGCTCAATCCTGTCCTGTCGTGGACAACCTGCGCATTGATAGCTGCCAGCCCAGAACTATGTGTGTGGACTTGCCAGACCACACATTTGTTTTGCCGCGGCAGCTTGGACACATTCTTGATAGCTGGGACACATTCTTCACACCTGTCGTTTGAGCTGTGCGTGTTTGTTCTTGCCACATCATGTCAACTTCGACATAGCTAGATAGGTTCAGACCTAGCATTTGACATCGATCCGTTGTTAATAATCAATCTTTGAGTTGCACATGCCCCTATTCCCACAATGACTCCATCTAAGCACAAATTGGGATAAAATTGGGGGATTTGGCTGAATCACATCTAGCAGGCGAAGATCTGTCTCTCAATTTGGGGATTTCAGTTAATTCTATGGATTTTTTCATTGAATTTGAGAAATTTGACTTTGGTGTTCTGAAAATTTTGGGGTTTTTCACTTTTGAGCCACAATTTGACCAAATTGCATCATTAAAATTTGGGGCTTTTGTGAAATTTCCCCAAATTTATCGATGTTGCAGCCCAATTCATCATTTTGCACAATATTTAGGGACGTTGAAAGAAATTTCCCTTTGATTTTCTACATTTAGCGCCTGCCTTGACATTCAGGCCATAAAATTGTAAGTTCTCTAGTCTTCCTTTGCTTTATGTTTGTGATGTCACAAATACCAGAAATTTGCAGCAAGCAATGGTAGGCCAATATGATTTGCTAAGCATGTTTGGGGATTCCAATAATTGGATGGCATAGGTCATCTCATGCAGGCATACATGATGAAGCATGTTTTGGTTGCCATTGGCCAAGAAGCTTGGGGGTTATGTATGTGGTTCAGAGGTTAGGCTTGCAATTCATTCAGTTCATCCACTGCACGAGTGGATCTTCCACTCCTGCTTGTCTTGCACCTCACACTCTTGATCAATTGAGATGGGATGGGTGTGATGCCGAGGCACATGTTTTGGTTTCACTCTCGTGGAAAAGATAGGTTATCCCACATATTTGGTCATGCACAATGGCCAACAATGCTTGGGATAAATTTGTTTCGTTGTATTAGGTTTGCAATGAGGCTCGTGTAGCCTATTTATGCAAACAACTTGAGATGGAGCATATGACAGGGGGTAATTTGGTGGATGCCTACATTGCACGTGTAAAGGACATAATGGAGCACATTGCAAATATTGATGAGATGATTCTTGATGCTTCTTTTGTTTCTACAGTTTTGGCTGGCCTACTTGACACTTATTAGAGTTTTTGCTACTACACTTTGCTTACTTGCAAAAGAATATGCTGATACACATATTTGATGCATTGGTGTCATTATTATTGCAAGAAGAGCAATCATGGGTGAATCACTCTAACATAAGTACGGAAAATCAAGCATTTGCAGCCAGCCATAGGAAACAAATCAAGGCAATAGCATGTGCAACGGGTGTAATAAATGGTTGGCCACTCTTGCTCAACCAAGTGACTAGCACGAATACAATTGGCTGCATTGTTGGACTACATTTTGAGTCCCCACTTCAAGAATGGCGCTCTTAAGAATTTCAAGATATACTCTCCGGACTTATACTCACTAGTATTAATTGATCGCAAGAATGTTGAACCGGACATGCATGAAACCATTACACTGATAATGGGTCAATGATGTGTATCAGACCATCCATCACAAACAATGCTGTAGCCATATCTTTTCCATTTCTCTCTAAGATCAAGCAAATCTATTTGCACACATTTGACCTCATCATTCAATTCTTTAGTGTGCAAATGACGGTATGAAGAGGCCTTGTAGCTTGGGCCAGCATTTCCAATTGCCTTGTGTGACATAGGTAAATCAAACATCCAATAACTTGCTAATATAAAGTAGTAACAAAGGTTTTACTACCATCATCAAAATTGAATCTGGAACGAGGCTCCAAAGGAGTCGACATGGGTGTGCAATCCTCAAACTGAAAGTGCTGAAAAAGTTATCCAATATACTTGGATTGTGTCATAATGATGCTCCCCTCAATGGTAGCAAGTTGGATACCCAAATGATAGTGCAGTAGACCAAGATTTGCCATGGAAAATGTTTGCTGTAAATCAGCCTTAAATGTTGCAATTTGACGAGCATTGGTCCCAGTGACAAGCATGCCCCATTAACATAAAGCACAAGAATAATAAAATCGGATCCTTGATGTTGAATGTGAAGAGTAGCCTCGGTAGGGCTATTCTAAAATCCAAGATGTAATAGATGAGAATGTACGCAGGCGTACCAAGCTTGTGGAGCTTGCTTTAATCCATACAAAGCCTTCTTGAGAGGACACACTTTGTGCTTAAAGCCTTTAATTGCCAATCTTGGAGTTTGAGACATATACCTCTTCAGTGAGATATCCTTGGAGAAATTTGGTCTTGATGTCCAGTTGATGCACCTCCCAATCAAAGTGGGCAGCAAGGGTAACAATACTTGTGATGGTAGTGATGCGAGAGGTAGGGGCAAAAGGCTCCTCAAAGTCGATTCCTTGTTGTTGGGCATAACCCTTGGCAACAAGGTGGGCTGCAAGTCACATAGCTCCCAAGTGTCATTTTGATGGATGGAATCAATCTTTGCCTTCATTGCTTTCACCCAATGGTCATATGAAAAAGCATCTTTATAACTTAGAGGTTCTTCATTACATGCTATAGCCACCAATGCACATGCAAGAAGATTACCTTGTTCCTTACGAGTGGAGGCTCGTGTGTGGGCAACCAAAGGAAGAGGCTGCTTGCTATCTTGAAAAGGGAATCTTTTAGGCTGCTGAATTTCAGCCCTTGTATGCTTCAATTGCTCAAGAATAGCGGGTTGCTGTTTGGTCAAGGTATCATGATGCAGTTGTGGCTGTAAGTCAGGCTGAATAGATTGCTGTATTGTGTTTGTAGATGTGAAAATAAAGGCTGAGAAGAAGGATCAGCCATGGAACCGTTATAAAAAAGCGGTAGTAGGCTGTCAAAGATGTCTAAAGCATCAATATAGGCTATTTTTGCTAGTGTAGCAAGGGGTGAGAAGCATTTTCAGCAAAGATAACATCTTTGCCGACAATAGCCTTGCTTATTGAGGGTTGATAAAGACGATAGATACCCTTTACTTTCAGCACTATATCCAATAAATATGTAGTGGACGACCTTATCATCTAGCTTATGCCTTTTTTGAGTAGGGACATGAGCATATGCCAATGATTGGAAAATCCTCATATGAGAGAGAGAAGGCTTGGAAGCAATCCATGCGTCATAAAGAGTGATGGTGCATAAAGCTCTTGTGGGACACTTCTTTAAAACATAAGTGGCACATAGAATAACATCAAACTAGAAAGAATTAGGCAAATTCTTACTCTTCAATATGCGTCTTGCCATCTCCATGAGTGGCCTGTTCTTCCATTCCACTACTTCATTTTGTTGTGGGGGTTAAGGAACAGTGCATTGATGATGAATACCTCAGGATGCAAGATACTCTGAAAATTATTTAGAAAGATATTCGTCCCACTTGTCGGTGCGAAGGGTCTGAATGTGAAAGCCACTTTGGTTTTCCACCATGGTAATAAAAGTCTTGAAGCAAGAGAACACTTCAGACTTAGATTTCCACCCATATACCCTGGTAAAGTAGGATTTGTCATCAATGAATGTGACAAAATATAGAAATCCACCAATGGATTCGGTCCACATAGGATCACAAACATCATTGTGTAGGAGATGTAAAATAGATGGTGAATGAACATGAGAATCCTTAGAAAAGGAGAATCGATGCATCTTACCCAGCAAACAACCTTCACAAATGTGATTTGATGGCAAGAGAATTTTTGGAAGATCTCGGACCATATCGTCTGACTGGAGCTTCATCAATGCTCGATAGTTAATGTGACGAAGCCTTTGATGCCATAAATGTGTATCATGAACATATTCCTTTCTTAATAAGGCATTGTTACTAGGTTTTTCAGCAAGCTGTTGATCATAAGTATCAAGACGATAGAGATCTTTAGTGAGGGTGCTTGTCAAGACAATGGAAGAAGAAACTTGTCATCATATACCATACATTGAGGGCGATAAAAAATGATGCGAAACCTTGAAGTTCAATGGTTGAAATGGAAATAAGATTCTTCTTAATACTGGGCACATGGAGAACATCATGCAATGTTAAAGGAGTGCCCAAGACGAAGACAACTTGCACATGTTCAAGGCCTTTAACTGTGTAAGAAGCATTGTTAGCACACATGACTATACCCCCCTTAGGTACATTAGAGAGATGAAAATAATGCTCGGCAAGAGGTGATGCGCTTAGACGCACCACTATCGAAATACCAAGTAGAAGCCGCATTAGTAATAGAAAAACAAGCATCATGAATAGAAAGATTATATTGATATTGAATGAAAAAAGTATAATCCTTAAACTAAGAATAGTTTGTGGTCTCATGTGTAAGAGCAAGATGGGATTCCTCCTTCTTCTTCTTTGATGCAATACCCTTACAACATTCAATGATGTGCTGTTGTAATGAAGTGAACCTAATAGGACCTAAGAGAGAGGAGTGCAAAAGAGAGAGAAAGAGAGAGACGAGGAGAGAGAAATACTAGAAGAAGAGAAAAAGATAGAAAGAGAGAAAGATAAAAAGCTGTCCTTTTTGAGTGACATTTTTGTGTTAGAGTTGTGGTAGAATTTCAGTTGTATTTTTTCTTTGCTGAGCTAATAGTTTGATGTAAATATTTTCTACATAATTCAATTACCTTCACGAAAAAAAGAAATACTAGAAGAAGAGATAGAAAGATAGTAAGAGAGGAAGAGAAAGAAGACGAAGGAAGCTATGGAAGCTGTGAAGGTGAAGAGAGTTTCTTGATGTTTGACCTAACCCTCTTACACCTTAAATACCATCGGCGTGACTGTGATTTTCCCCGTAATTCTTGTATGTCCTGCTTGTTACAAGGCATCCCGACTTAGAAGGTTCTTGTCCCCAAAAACAAAAGGAGAATGGGGGGGAAAGAGGCCGCAGAGTACTACTCTATGCAGGAAGACAAGGGAAACGAGCAGAGGAGGGGGCTGAGTACCATGTGAAATGGGGCCTAGAGAGGCATATGGAGTATGGGGCATCATACATGTGGGCCCACACACAAGATGATCAACCATTTCATGAAAATCAGGGCCCTGGATGAAGCAGATAGCATGTTGTCCAGAATAGGACTGCTGTAGAAAAATGGTCATCACTTTGGGTGGGGAGCTCCACACAGGATGATTGAGGTGTCAACGGGGAGCTCATGAAGCATACTTTCAGCCCTGTAGGTGGGGTTGGGCTGAAAAATTTTCAGGATCAGAATTGGTACAAAACAATTTGCTGTCCAATCCAAACAGGGCCAATTGTGGTTAAGTTTCAGCCTTGATTGATTAGGTGTGAAGCTGCTTTTCTCTCTACCCCATGACTACTTCAGGAATGTATTGAATAAGACCCTCTTCATTCATGGGTGGCAACTCCTCCACATAGTTTTTTGGGGTCCCAAGGAATGGTTTCAGCTGGCTCACGGGAAAGACATCATGGATCTTAGTGGAGAGAGGGAGTTGGAAGTAGAGGCCAAGTCACCTACTTTCTTGACTATCTTGTATGGCCCATAATAGTGGTGTGGCAACTTATTGCACACGCCATCCTTGAGTGTGGCATATCGGGACTTGAAATTTCTACCGATCGTACTTCTTCAGCGAGCGATCCTTTTATGGCACGTTCTTCTTCATTGCCATATATTTCACATTTGCTGATTTTTAATGTTTTTATTGATGATTTGCTTATTATTGGAATCAATGTTGTTCAAATTGTAGCATTATAGCATCATTTTCAGTAGAGCCACCTGCTGTCATTTATGTTTTTATTCTTTGTCCACCTTTGGCTCCCCAATTCGTCACCATTTGAGGGGGTTACACTTCCATCAACGAGATAGAGTATTGAGTTGCCCAATCAAGCATCATCATTGACAGCCCTTTTGTAAATCATTGGCAAGCAGTGAAGAGTGCCTTTACATACCTCCCTATCCTGGTTCAGGGTCGGTTAGTTGGTTGACTGGTCGTCGAACGTCACGTCCAATTCCAAATTATGTCCGCTCGGTGTCTAGCTATTCGGGGTGAATCTTCGGTCACCTTTTCTGGTCTCCAGCTTCCAAGATCAAACTGGGTTCCCTGGGGGGAGGGGTCAGAGACATGACCAGGGTACCCAGGACTGTGGCCTAGGTGAACCACCTTCTATTCAAGCTCTGGTGTTCTGGTCCGATTCTGGGAATCGGACGGGCGGGTCCGGTTTTACTTTGATCCGGCTTCCCTTAGTCGGACGGGGATGGTCCGACCACTGCAATGGGTCGAGTGGCTCAAGTCTGGGACTCGGACACGTGGCCCGACTTGGTGGGCTGGTCCGATTATAGGAGTCGGATTCAACTGGTCCGATTTTCAATTGGTCCGATTATCGAAATCAGACAGTCCGACTCTCGAACTCGGACGGTCCGATTCTGGGGATTGGACGGGCTGGTCTGACGGCGCGGCCGACGGCCCGCAAGTTGCACACGGCGCCTTTAGGTCAATGCCTACTCTATCAACTCGTGCCGCCCTTTCCAAATCAATGCGAGCAACAGAGGGAAACGTCTCGAAGCAATGGGGCGCTCGATCGGTCGGCACTTCACGATCTCCCGCAGCTCTCTCTCTCTCTCGCTCTCTCCCGGGCTCTTAGGCTCACAGTCGTCTTAGAAAACAGAGTGTCAAATGTGGGTACCCTGGTTTGCTGGGCCCCTTATTACCTCCCTCAGTTTGTTGTAGACTCCGAGACTAATCTCATACACTCCATCAGCAGATGTCTGAATCTGCGCCCCAACTTCCTTGTCTCCAGTAGCAGCAGAACCCTTCTGTTCCCTTCTTTTTCCTATCCTACCCTTAACCTATTGCAAGAGAAATCAGAAACAGAAATAAAGGCAGATGGTCCTACTCTACAGTCAGCAGCAAATCAAAATACTTGCTCCAGGGATTAAAACCTCCTAATCCTCCTAACTATCTCGAGCACCGGTTCAGGCTGCAAACCCTACTGCCATGCTCGATATGATGCGCGTGGCGCTCAAGGCTCGATTCCGTCGGTCCCGGCAACGGAACCAAAATGTAGGGGAGCTACGGAGCTCTACCTTGAGACCTACGGACCGCTTATTGATCAAGCGTTTCAAGCCGAGCGGCCATGGCTACCTCTCACATAGCCGACGTGCAATGCCTACCTTGTGGGTGTAGTGAGCTTACCTTGATGCTCGATCGAGTTCCCTCCTCTCTCTCATACTCCGGTAGCTCCACGATCCTTGTGGCAAGCTCAAGCAACCTCAATCCCTCTCCGTTAAGCTCCATTCTCCATAGCCGCGCGAGACGAGAGAAGAGAAGAAGGGAAGGAAAGATGAAGAGAGAAGATGGGGAGCTTCTTCTCCACGATCCCTCACTCTCATACACTCACTCCCTCACTCCCTCACACTCCCTCAATCCCTCACTCAAGCACAAGAAAGAAGGTAAGAAGCAAGAGAAGAGGAAGAAGCTTTAGCCACACCCAAGAATGAACTTCTCATTCACTTGTGAACTTTATATACATGCCCTACTTTTTGGGCGGTCATCCCCACTTTTTACATGGCCGGCCATTAGCATAGGCCCTCTTTTCCTATTTCCCACCATTCTAACTTATCCCGTTTCCACTAATGTATACAATTGGCACGGGAGTGAGCCCGACGCTCTTTTTACAAGGATTCGGGAGCGCCTTCATATTTAATGGTGCGCTTTTACTCTTTTCTTTTCTCGAGGCGATACCGTCATTCAGATTTTCAGAGTCTGACCTTCATCCACGATGCCTTTTCCTTCCTTTGTCCTGTGCCTTCTTGGTTGTCTCCTTCTTTCATTTTTCCCGCACTTCTGCTTCATTTTTCGTTCCTCTGTGCTGCGGTAAACAGTTTTACTCTAAAAGAGCATTTTTAGTGTGTTTTGGGGTTGTTTAAGAGGCTAATCAGCAAGTAATGCATATTTTAGCTCAACAGAGGTTGGGATTCCCTTAGGTTTGGATTCGTGGGATCTCCGCTCTTTACAGATCGGTCACCGGCAAGGTTCTCATAGGCGGAAGGTGAGGGGAGGAGTTTTCGTCTAGAGAGATTGGTTCGACAGGGCTGCCCCCTCGCCCCATACCTGTTTCTACTCTTTGCAGAGGCGATGTCTCACTTCCTTAGGTCACGTGTGAGCAGATTACATGGCCTGCTACTTCCAGTAAGAGAGGAGTCTGAGTTGTTAGATTCAGAGTATGTAGATGATACAACATTCTACATAGAGGACGATGAGTTGATACTGGAGAGAGTGAGGCTCTCTCTTGACGTGTTCTGTTCTGCAATGGGAGCGAAAATCAACTTACGAAAGTCGGTTAGTTTTCTCACATACCCGGGCTCTAGCATGGAGTGGGGCGTCCACTTGGGATTTAGATGGGTGAGCAGAAGATAGACTGTCCAGTACCTAGGGTTCCAGGTGGGACTCGACATCACTCCTGCCCAGCAGTTTCTTCCTGTCCTTGATTCTATTCAGAGGAAACTGACCTATTAGAGCACGGCTTGCCTCTCACTGGCTGGCTGAGCCTTGGTGGTTAACTAGGTCCTCCTAGCAACGGCTTGGTACATTGCCTCGTATTGGTGCTTCTCCTCATCATGCGTAGTGCAGCTTCGCCACCTGGTGCGACTTCCTTTGGTAAGGGTCAGATGGTTCCAGGGATTCCAGGGCCAAGGTAGCGTGGGCGACCATCATACGGTATCGGTTAGAGGGAGGGCTTGGGATCATAGACCCAAAGTATTAGAGTATGGCCCTCTTAGGCAAGTTAGTTGTCCGCGGCCTCATACCAGGTGGGTAGACATGGAAGGTCTTATTGCAGGAGGGCCTCGGCAGACCGCTCGGAGGTATGGGAGATCATAGGGAGTCTAACTGGATGGCATATCTGGAAGGCGCGGTGTCAGAAGGCTTTTGGCGGAGAGAGACTCTCAGCACAGGCAACCTTAGCGGAGCTCTGGACCTCCATCATCCACTCCCTCCATGGCCGATGGGACCAGGTGCAGGGCGAGTCAAGAGCTCCGTTGTCATTTCATACGCACTTGGGGCGGCCAGGACCTGTTCTTTTGTGATGTAGGTAGGCAGCCCCGTTTGGTGATACCCCCCCCAAACATGGCTTCTTGCCCCCAGACCGCCTTGAGAGGCTTGTATACATGTAGTTGTGACTTTGCAT
Organism: Lygodium microphyllum; assembly: GCF_053477565.2. Classification (NCBI taxonomy): domain Eukaryota; kingdom Viridiplantae; phylum Streptophyta; class Polypodiopsida; order Schizaeales; family Lygodiaceae; genus Lygodium; species Lygodium microphyllum. The sequence continues at coordinate 40,184,584 of NC_141140.1, read as the reverse complement.
CAGCTCCAACTAGTCTGTCGAGCATGAGCACCCCATTGTAATCAGTTTTTTTGAGTAATATAATCAGCCACATTTTACTTGCAAAAAAAGTCACAAGCAAATCATGAATCCATGTAAGATTCACATTCGATGCATCATCGACACTTGCAAATCACAATCGAATTTCTGCCTTGTCCTCAAGTCCAAGGTAATCACCCACAATCAAATTTCAGCCCTATCCTCAAATTTCAGTCCTCTCCTCAAGTCCAAGGTAATCACCCATTTATATTGTCTAATTTCGAGGGAAATTGGGGCATTTGGGACAATTTAGGGCAATTTGAAGCTGTGGGTAATCAAGTCAATTTTGGGGTATTTGGGGCAAATTGAAGCATTGAGGGTTATTGGGGCAATTAGAGGGGATTCCAGGTATTTGGGAATTTTCGGCATTTTTTGGGCATTGAGAGCAATTTAGGGCAATCGGGGCAATTTTGGAACATTTAGGGAAATTTGGGCAATTTGTAGCATTGGGGGGCTATCAAGGCAATTTGTGGCAATTTGGAGCAATTTTGGGCAATTCGGAGCAATTTTGGGCAATTCGGAGCATGCATGGCATATTTGGGGCACTTAAGACAGGTGCTATTCCCTCCATTCCCGTTCCCCAACCTTGGGCATTCCTCCTGTCTGAGAGGAGTCCCGTTCCCCTTCCCATTCCTGTTTACCTATCTCAAGCATAGACCCATGTAGATGATATCCACAAGATCCATGTATCAAGTTCTAGGTTGTATCAGAAGACCATGGAATACCCCAGCAGTTCTTGTTCTTCCTTGCAATGGCTGGGGCTTACCACAGGTACGTATGGGTCACTATCTTTCCTAGCGAGGTTCTGAGCCTTACCTGTTTTTCTTGGCTGTTACAACTTTTTGTCTTTTCCTCATACATTTGTCCACACACAGCTCTGTATATACATGAATCTGGCCTGTGGTTACCAAAACACCAGAAAAAAATTCAACCAGGTTATTTTGGAATTCTGTAATGCTGCAGATAAATGGGCAAACATGAAATAAAAGAAGATGCCACGTAGTAGTTTGATGCAATCAGTTTTGTTCCTTGTGAATGTTCTGCAAGCCCCCATTTGTACTGAGTTTTATCAACATTGCTTGTGAAGCTATAAACCATTATATAAACTCATGAGGAATTTGTGATTCTTTCCTGCAGCTATCCTCCCATGCGTGATGCACTCAATCAAACAGGCAGACCAATTTATTACTCATTGTGTGAATGGTAAGGGAAGTCAGTTTTGTGTTTGGTCCAGTGCAAACATACCCACGTGATGCATACTGATTATTGGTGTAAACGGAGCAGACTCCTGGATGTCTGAACTAAATCTTCACCCTTGCTTTCTCAATGCAGGGGTCAGGATGATCCTGCAGAATGGGCAGAAACTGTAGGAAATAGTTGGCGTACAACTGATGACATTAGGGATACTTGGGACAGGTAGATGTCCTTATAATGCTCTATCAGAAAGCCACCTAGAAAGATGAAAACAACAAACTAATGTGAGCATATGCTTATCAATTTGCAGCATGGTAGCAATAGCTGATTTGAACAACCAGTGGGCAGAATATGCTGGGCCTGGGGGATGGAATGGTGTGAAGTACCTTGTTTTTTGTTTGTTCATTTTGTAGTAATCAGACTTTCGGGCAACATTTATGTAATATGGACTCAAATTCAGATTGTTTCTTTCAATCTGTACAGATCCAGACATGTTGGAAGTTGGCAATGGTGGCATGACATTTCAGGAATACAGATCCCATTTCAGTATCTGGTCACTTATGAAGGTATTGCCTAATGGCATTTGACTTGTTTTCTGTCATGTAGTAGACATAGTATTCCTGTTATTTGCATCGACTTGATAGTGTCACATCAGCTGTATGTTTAGATTCTGATGTCTGCCAAATGTACAACAGCAAGTTACTGGTCTCTTGCATGAAGTACCTGACTAAAAAGCCGCGAAGCATCAGTCAGCTTAACTTTATGCAAATGCATCATTAAATTTCAGAGCATTTAAAACTGACAATTTTGGATCTTGATTTTTCTCAGGCTCCACTGTTAATTGGATGTGATGTAAGGAATATGACAGCAGAAACATATGAGATACTTACAAATACAGAAGTAATTGCAGTGAATCAAGGTTTGATTAAAGCCTACCTTAATGTAGAGTACCTGAAGTGGATTTTGGCTTCTGTCAGACTCACATGTTCCCACTTAGTGTAATCTTTTTACAGATGCTCTTGGTGTACAGGGAGCAAAAATTAGTAAACAAGGGTCTGGAGAGTGCCTTGAGGTAAAACCATAATTCTGAAAACCAAGTTATTTACTGTTTTTAGAGTCTTAAGTTCTGTAAAAGTTTCCAGAGGGTTATTACTTAAATCTGGGTTGGTTCAAGCTTATCTACTGGAGAAAATCGTTTTTGATATTATGAAAAAAGGTTAAACAATATCTTCTTCTCTATCTTCTCCACTTGGTGTGACTACAATGAGTCCAAAATGAACATAAAAACTAAGAAATTGGTGCTCTAAATGATAGCTTGCATTTATGGGGAGGGAAAAAAGTCATACTCAGGTCTGTAAAGCCACTGCATACCTAGTTCTTGCTTAGAAATGCATGGAAGGGCCTCTCTCAAATTCCTCATCATCCTAGGGTCCACCTGCAGGTTCCTTGTTTAATCCTTTCGAACCGTGGATGCCCCACAAAGATGCTGAAATAGCTATGATGCAAATTTTGTTTTTGCTTGCAAGGAACCACCACTACAGATTTCACCATACGTCTCTCTTAGTCTTTGTTCTCTTGCTTGCCAGGGCATAACATACCATGTGTCCCTGAGTGTATTCTTGTTTTCCCTAATAAACTTCCTTTGTGTTGCACATTCTCTCCATGTTATCAAAACTAGGCTGTTTTTTTCTGATTCTGTAGTTTTCTTGTCCACTCTACGCCAGAGGTTCTAAGTCATGGCCGACTCTATTGAATCCATCAAGGTAGCCTGCAGTGGTATGTACCAAAACTAGGTCTATAGAACAGGTGAAGGTGCAAATAACAACTGGGACGAACAGTACCTTCAATATGGATTCTAGGAAAATTCTAAGCAAAAATATTTTCCCTAGGGTTCCGTAAGGCAAGGAAAGTTCTGTGGTACTTCATGGCACCTATGCTACGGGTCCTGATATCCACTAGAGACATGATGTGGCTTCTCTCTCTCTTTAGTAAGGGTTCTTGGTGAACTCCTTAAATGCAACTGTACCCTTGTGTTAAAGCATTCTCTAGTACAAGGCTGGCTGTGTTCTTATTTTTCTAAGCTTTTACTCCAAACTTTCACTGCTGTTCTCATCTATTCGACGGCCTGAGAAAATGGATGTGGCATGTTAACATTGTGGATTGTCTGCACACATTTTGAATGTGTCTTTGGATCTGATGCAGAGGATGCATGCAATGGTGTATCATGACAGTTGATATTTTCTAGGTGTGGGCTGGACCTCTCTCTGATGATCGAGTTGTTATCATACTTTGGAATCGATGCTCATGGAGCGACTACATCACTGCAAGTTGGGAAGATCTTGGGCTTGAAGTTAATGTGTCGGTAGTGGTTAGGGATTTGTGGGAGGTATGCAAACAGTTCCATTATGTTATATTTATAATACAAATTGCTTCAGAGATTCTAATGTCTTCCTCATGGTTGCTGATGGTGGTGGTTTACATGCAGCACTCCTATTTGCCCTCTACTTACTCAGGAAATCTGACTGTTCTGGTTGATTCACATGATTGTAAGATGTACACGTTGGAAGCTGAGGTTGAGTTACCGGTTGAAGTTGAATAGCCCTTTTGGAAGATGGTATCCTCCTAATGATGATACATCTCTTAAGCCAATATTGTTTTAGTGCTACTTTCTCACACGTAAACTGGACATTATTAGGATAAATGTGTCATTATGGCACACTCGGTATATAGTGTTTATACTTAAAAATTCTAGGTTGTAAATTGTGTCCAAGTGAAAGTTTGGCAAATGACAACTGAATAAGCCATTACAAACTCGATGATTACTGTTAAAGCTTGCTAAGCTTTACAGTGTTTATTCACTCTCTCTATTCTGTAACTCTAACATGATTTACAAGTGGATAGTACTTAAGGCTAATATCATCTATGCCTATCTCTGAGTGTATCTATTTAATCTCTCTAATCTGTAACGCTAACATGATTTAGAAGTGGAATAGTACTTGAGGTTAGTATCATCGAGGCCTACCTCTGCGTGTATCTATTCAATCTCTCTAATCTGTAACGCTAATATGATTTACAAGTGGAATAGTACTTAAGGCTAGTATCATCTATGCCTACCTCTGAGTATATCCGTCGAGGCCTTTGTGCCTGCTATGTTACAGAACAGTTACGATTTAGCTTGACATTGCAAAAAAGAAGTTGGAATCAAACAGCATTTTGGTACCTTGCCATAGCCATGTTTGCGTTAATTTTGCTCCAACCTCACAAGACACACCCCACAGTGCACACCATCAATTCTCAAGCAAAGAACCTACGATGCCTTAATGCACACAGAGAGAGAGAGAGAGAGAGAGAGAGAGAGAGAGAGAGTATATATCAGAAGTCAGGATTGAGACTTACCTGAGAAGACGGCATCATACAGTTTGCAAGCTTTGAGTGTGGACTCTGGAGTCACTCCTGTATTCTGCTTACATTATTTTAGATGCTCGATGCACATGTGGGGGAGTTTCCAGAGAGGAGTTGACACGGGTGCCCAAGAAAAAGAGGAAAGAATATTCTCGGAATCTTTCCAGTTGTCAATCCATGAAACGTTGAGGAGTGTCGTCGGACCCCATACATGTAAATCCAGCTTGAATAGAACGCCAAATATGCATTCAAATCATGCACAACAATATCTTTTATTTTATACCGAAATATTGCTCATCCAATATCGCCCGTCTAATCTCGTAGTTAAATATTGAAAGTAATTCAAAAGGTCCCCACTCACGAAATTTTGTTTAGTCGTCAATCAATTAAATGTTCAAAAGGATTGTAGTACAAAGTTGTAAATGTCACATGCCTTTAAAAGAAAACCAATTAATGTATTCAAATCATGCGGAATTATATGTTTATATTGCACTGCGATACTTATCCAATTCCACTTTATATCACTTGCCTAATCTTGGATTCAAATCTTGTAATAATTCAAAATGCAAGCAAGAATAATTTGGTTATGAGGCCAAGGAACGACCAAAGTACTTGGTGATGTGGGCAAAGTATCATTGCAAGCGAACCATGAGACAAATTGCGAAGTCTTGAGGTGAAGACCAAGGCAAAGGGAAGAATGGCCCAAGGAAAGATCTAATGGATTGCATCTATGAAGGCATGGTGGAGATTGGTGAAGATTCCATTGTGACTATACATTGATAGCATGACCACTTGTGATTGTGTCTACATAGCTTGGCATGTGTAACCATAAAAGCTAATCTAAATTAGAATATGACTTCAAAGCCTCCACTTCAATGTAGTTGAGTCAAGGGCGGATTGGAATGAAATTGAAGAAAAGAAATTAGTTTAGATGGGTATACATCGACTAACTTGGTTGGAAATGATGTATTGAGACTACCAAATCGAAGGGCGATAGAAATTCAATAGCTTGATATGATAAGCTATGTTAAGACCTTCTGAGGACATTGAACTATTGTATAGGGTGGGTCCCATTTGGGGTTTTGTGGTTATATTTTGCCATTGGAGCTAAATCCACATACATACAAATACTAATGTGCTCAGGCAAAGGCATCTTAAAGATCTTCATACTCCATAGTGAACACTCACAGGTGCATCATCATAAGGGTGTGGCTTGGAGGTGTGCTTTATGTTTTTGTACCTTCCTTATTGATACATTGTGTCCCTTATGCCTATTTGTGCCATTTGTTAGGTTTCCACTTGAAGTTGTGTGAAGGTTCATGGTTTCATATCAAAGCTCTCATCTTGGACCATAACACATGACCCAATTCGTGGGCCTCGATACATTTTTCTAGTGAGAATATTTATCGCATCCAAGATGAAAGATGGAGCTCAATGAAGATAAGGAGCATTTTGCCTCTATCAAAAATTTCCTTATTGTTGATTCAAGGAAGCCTACAAGATATGAGGATAGCATCAAGCTCTTTTCCAAGGTTTGGATGAGCCAAATGTTAAGAGTAGTGCAAGAGGGACCCTTTTTTTGGTGAATAAATTTGTTTTGCTATCCTCACGAACTTTGGCAAACCTTCATGCCTCCCAACAAAATTTTTTAAAGGCAATATGGGATGTTTGTGAGGGGATTATTGCAACTTTGCAAATCATTGCAAGCAGAAGGTAGCAATGCCTCAAAATGTCAATATGGGGAGACGATTAAACTCACCCCTAAGTCTTTGAGCAAGAGAAAAATACCCAAATGGACGCCCTTAACCATTCTAAATTCATCTTATAAACTTATGGCCAAGACTGTCTTTGAGAATCAAGAATAATGTGCATTTTTTACTCATCCCCAACATAAAGCTTTTATTCTTGGAAGAAAGATCCAATATACAATTCTCAAATCTATTTGTGCCATTAACTGTCCATCCTTTGAATAAAGAGAATGATTTCCTCTTGGTCAACATGGACTTTACAAGGTGTACGGCGAGTCATTGATTACATTGAGAGCTTTAGGCATTGAAAGAAGCTTTATGAGTATGGTGAAAACTTTGTTTAACTATGATGTTGCTTAGGTCTATGTTAATGATTCTTTGTTTGCCTTAGGAGGTTGATTGGTCATTGATTAGGTAGGGTTGTCCCTTCACACCCAAAATTTTTGCCACCATAACAAACTCTCCACTAAGAAGAATTGATTGGTTAGGTTAGCACAATACCTTCAAGAGCTTTCCTCTTCCTTTAAGGCAATAGACCTTGTCTCAGTTCTTCGAGGAGGACAACTCCCATATAATGGAAACAAAAAGACAATCTGGTTTGATGATCACTTAAAACACGACTCAAATAGTGATTATGAGCTATGATGCTCCCCATGATCAGTGTTATGAATGTTGATCAAAAGAGGTGAGCTTTTTAGATGCCTACGTTTCCCCCACTCTCTCTTTCTCTTGAGTGGAAGATACTATGTTGAATGCTTGTGGCTACCATTGTTTACATATTGAAGCGATTTTATGCAACAAAGGAGCTTGGGTGTCTAGAGAGTAAGTTTTTGGGTTTTTCTTTAGTATTTTGATAAGACATCTAAATGGCACTCGATTTCATGGACCTAATTATTGAAGCCAATGAGGTTAGATGGGGTGTGGAAAGGTTGAGAGAGAAGACAAATGCCTAGTTTTCACTAGATAGGCAATAACTTGATAATGGCAGAGCCTTCATAGTCTTATACTTTATTGTGCCAATTGGTTCCAATCAAAGTCAAGGATTCTAACACTATGTAGTTTATTTTACATGTTTGGAAAAGCAAGTGTGATGATGCAAAGTAGTTGGGATAGTGGGGGGGGGGGGGGAGGGGGGGTTGGGGAGGGGATCCAAATCTATATTAGGTTGTAGACTAAAATGGTTCTAGAGTTGTTCTAAGAGAAGAAACTTCAACATACCTTTTATCCAACACTTCTTAAGGTTTGGGAATGGCACTCTAAGCATGGAAGGCCACTCCTAAGAGCTCAATATGACCTTGTGGAAGTGTGTAACAAGCATATTTTCCACAAAGGAATTCTTGAGTAGAGAATCACATATTTCTCCTTTGTGTTTACTCTACAAAAGGTAAAGTTAATTACCCTCCCACTTTGTCTGGAATGTTAGGAAGTCAAATGCATCTGGGGGATGCTAATAAAATGGATGGATCATTAAAACTTTCATAGCAAAGTTGACAAGAAGGTGTTTAGTGTTGTAGGTGACAAAAATGAAGAGTTCTTGAAGCTTTGGAATGGATTGAGAGCAATATCTATATGGCCGTTTAAAAATGAGAAACTTGTCGAGCGAGTTTTAGGGTGCCTAATGCTAGGGGAGTTGAAGGAAAAGTATAAGGTTAAAGTGGTAGATGTACTTAGGGAACTTAGAAAGAAATGCAATCTATATAAAGCGGCCCTAAGAGTCTCAAATAAGTAATTTTTCATCACATGCTCTATGGGATGTATCCATGAAGCATCTCCTTTTTGCTATTTTCCATATTTTTTCTACTATATTTCACATTATAAAACCAAAGAATATTTTCAATAGATATACCCTACTTGGACCGTTTACCCTATTTGGAGCAACAACACTTGATTGATAGTTCTATATTACATTAGTAAGAAACAAACTTGGAGGATGTTGTGCATAAAGATTGTCCATCAAAAGGACTAAGGACAAGTAGAGAGAGAGAGAGAGAGAGAGAGAGAGAGAGAGAGAGAGAGAGAGAGAGAGAGAGAGAGAGAGAGAGAGAGAGAGAGAGAGAGAGAGAGAGAGAGAGAGAGAGAGAGAGAGAGAGAGAGAGAGAGAGAGAGAGAGAGAGAGAGAGAGAGAGAATCATCTTTTCATCTCTTTGTAAGGTAAAGGGGCTAGTAGAGTGATGGCCCCCCAAAAGTGAACTATGTCCCAACCAATTTAGTGTCAATTTTACGCAAAACTTGCATCATTTTTAGCCACATTGAAGTAATGAAACAAATTCTTGTATACTAACATATGTGTTATATGAATCAAGCAATAGAGCCCCACCAATTCTTTATAATTTTGAATTTTAAAGCTTCAAAATTCTTCATCCATGACTATTATTTTATTATTGGCCTCTCATTGTCGCTCTTTTGTAAAACCCATTTATAACTAGATCTACTTGATAAAATTATAAAAATTTCCTAAAATATTTTATTTAATTATAACCTATTGTATAAAGCTAAGCTATTCAAAAAATTAATGCAACTCGCTTGGACAAAAAATATCCAAATGGTGGTTTGCTAAATGTCACTTCGTTGGCCCTTTCACCCTCATATTATTTCAATACAAATAGCTAGCTAGACAAGTGCAATCATTGACAAAGTATTTATGAATATAATTAAAAAATATTTTGAGTTGGTTTTACAAAGAGAACTTTAATGTGTAACATAGATTGTACTCATTTGTTACATCCAAAAATGATTTTAGTAGCTAATGTTTGCTAATTGACTACTTTTCAAAAATCAAAATTAGCATTTCAAAGTATACTAGGGCCTAGTAAAAATATTCTAAAAGAAGATTTAACAAACTCTGAAAAGGTTTTAGAAAATATATGTGAGAGTTGCTATATAGATTTTAAGAATGTCTCACATTTATAGTATGTACCCCATAAAATCATGTGTATATTTGCATAATCTTGGCTCACTTGGGGCCTATAGATAGCTCGAAACAATGGTTCTTCTCAACTTTAATGATACCCCACATCCTCACATACTTTTAACCAAAAGGGGCACATGCAAGGTCAAGAGACCACATGCTCATGCTCATGTTTTCTTAGTGGATTGTGAGAAAATTTGGTGAGGAAGAGAAAATGAGACATAATAGCAACTAGCAAGTCTCAAGTTTGCAATTTGATTACTCAAGATAGTTGGTATGTCTCCAACCTAAGTGAATCTAGGGGAACCCTTTCGTAGGTGGATGTACCATGATGTGGGAAAAAACTCTTCTTCACACTTTATCTTGAGACAACAATAGCCATAGCTCTATTTATTTAGCTCCCAAAGTAGGTAGATAGGTGTAGGCCATTATCATGTATGCTAACTAGGAATTGCCTATATGTTTGTGATATCATCCCATGGATAAAAAGCCTAATGCTGATTATACGTGATCTATTTTCTCTCTTGTATGCTAATTTAGTGGTGATATGTTTGCTTTCTTATGTGCTAATTAGAAATGAAATGCTAGCTATCACGTATGCTGAAATTAGTAGTTGCATGTATGATAATTAGCAGTTGCATGTATGCTAATTTTAGAAATTAGTTATGTGCTAAATAAGAGAGTAATATTCACACCTTTGAGATGGTGTGAACTTATAGTTTAACCAATTTTATATTTTATCATTGACTTCACATTTTCTAGTGACCACATATTGGATTGGTGTGTCTCATTACAAGTTCATGTGGTCTTGCATGATGGGACTCAAGGGCATGCATATGCTCTAATGGAGGAATCTTGGTGTCACGATGAGCTATCCATGGAGCTTCTCTAGCTATATGAGGTGCAAGTTAGCTACCTTAACTACTTTGCTTTTAGAGAGAGATTATGGCATTTGTACTTTCTTCATGGTGCTTTCTCTATTAGGATAGGTATGTTATAGGTTGCCACCATAATGTAAACACTAGACATTATAGTTATTAATAATCCTAAGCTTCAATTTCTCCACTAGTCCCAAAAGTTCTTAGATTTGTTATTTGAGCATGAGACATCAATATCTCTTCCATTTATTTGGTTTGATTGGCTTGTGACAATGGATGTTGTATTAGCCCTATCCCTAATCCTCTTCTTATGAAGGCCATCTACTTAGATTACTTCCTAAAGAACTCCTTTAGAACTCAATCTAGGCTAGAGTCATTTGGCAATGGCTTAATAGAGATTCTTATTGGGAGTTTTAATGAAAACCCTAAAGATGGAATTATTTGGAGGTTATTAGATCTAGATTTAATTTAAACCATCCCTTAATACTAGGTACATAATCACATATGATCCCATCATCTTTGTATATTGCATTCATGAGTCAAATTATGAAGTTTTGTCCCATATCTAACTTCAACAAATTTCTTGATGAAGAGATCCTTGAACTTGAGAGTTGACAAGTCACCTTTCTTGATACATTTTAAATTATTAACTTTAGTTTTTCCTTTCTTTCTTAGGCACGTGAAAATGGTCTCAACTATCTTGTTTGTAGTTGTGAGGACATTCGTTTTGCACACTTGCTTGAATTTCTCAACTTTGTTGTAGGGATACTTTTCTAACTACTTTATAACTAAAAATAATTTGTCTTTTTCTATTTTGGTGGTTTGTAACTCTAGGTGGCTAAGTAGGTTTGTTGCCAATCTAGCACTAGCATCTACAACTGAATTGTTCTTATGCAATTCTTACCCATCCTTAGTTGGCTTGAATTTGTTTGGCTAATTTTTGTTTAGTCTTTCATTCTGAATTTTAGGATCCTTTAATGGATTTGTTAGATACTTTAGGGAGATTTAAAAAAAACCATCTAACTTTTGGGCCCATGCAAGGGTTGGACACTTTGACCAAAAGCTCAATTATATTGAGAATATCCCAACAAGGTCTTCCTCTACTAGGAGTTTAGCATGGTCTAGTCTGATTGAGTCTTCATATTGCATGTGCTAATCCTAAATAATATTGGATCTTCTTGAAGCTCTTTAATATTTCTTTTCCTTCAACTCAAGGGTTGGCTTAGCTCTATGGTTTAGGTCTATGTAAATGTGTTCATCTCCTATGCTCTAATGCCTTGTCAAGCTATGCAATCTTTGGAATCTAATGTAAGTACCAAGGTTTGAAAGTCTTAGAACATGAAAAATAGAAAGTCACAAAGTTCAATTTACTTTGGGGTACCATTTTCTACCATTTCACAAGGAAACTGTCCTACTACCACTTTGCAAGGTGAACAATACTGTCTATAGTAGTAGCCAAGGGATGTGTTGAGGATTCTAGGGATGGATGATTAGCAAGAAAATGACACCTCAAGGTTAATTTTTAAGCTCATCATGGCTTATAGCAAGGTACTTTGTCTAGTTATTGTTACTCAATTCAAGTGAGTGGTCAACTCTTACTAATCTAGGTCTTCCTTCTGGATAAATTTTTGAATAAAATCATACTAGTAAAGCCTTGTTTCACCTTAAGGGGAATTTTCATATCACTCTTACCTCTAGGTCACTTTTTCTCACTATCACACACACACACACACACACACACACACACACACACACACACACACACACACACACACACACACACACACACACACACACACACACACACACACACACACACACACACACACACACACACACACACACACACACACACACACACACACACACACACACAGCTCGTCTTATTTGCATCCATCTAGCTTTGCTATTCCTTTTCTTAAGCTCCACCCTAGCAATGCTCCAATGCAAATGAGAGATCATACAAATCAAAGAGCATATGCCTAAGATTTCCCTATAGAGTGGATAGAGAAGGTCCCTTCTTAGCTATATTCCCATCTACTTTAGAAGGATTTGCTACCAAATGGTATAGTCAATACTCAGACAACCATTTCCCTTATTACAAAACCCCAATGTACTACTTCATTAAAAGTTTTCTTCTAGGTAATTGAGAAGAACATATATAATAACTCAATGCATGATAATGCCATGTTCAAAGAGATTGACATAGATGAAGTAGGCCTACATAGGAGAGACCATGAAAAAGAAGAACAGTGAGCACCTATGGGATGAATCTATTGGCTTTAGGAAGTGCACATAGACTATCCATGTGTTGGAATCACATAAGAGGGGCAATTTTGGAATCACATAGGAGGGGAAAGTACTGTGGACTACTTCATAGGCTACCCTACAAGGATTTGAAATCATAGTAAAGCTCATGATAACAAGAGTCAAGGTCTTGGTGAAAAGAATCATTTTCTATCTATGAGACATCTTGGTCCTCTAGTGGTTCATGAGAGCATCTCCTTCACTACCCACTCTTTACAGAGTCCCAATGTTTCTGGCCAAGTGTAGTCATATAGTGTGGCACCACTTTCATTGCAAATGCTGTGTCAAGGTGAGTGGTAATCATGGCATATATCAAACTTCCCACTGCAGATGCATAAGGGAACTTGGCCATCTTGGCCTTCTACTCATCTAATTAGAGGCAATCTACCTAACTAACCTTCACATGGGAAGGTAAAGGATAGCCAATAGGCTTAACATCCTACATATGGAAGCACTCAAGGACCTTCTGTGTGTACTCCTTCTGGGATAAGTAAAGAAGCCCTTAAAGGCGATTGCACATGATGCACATTTGAAGAATATGACGCCTACCCCATGTCTTCATCTCAAAGCTCTTCTTGGCCCGAGTTTTCAAAGTATCCAACTCATCATGATCTCTCCCAGCAATCAGCATGTCATCCACATAAAAAGCACCAACATAATAATGCTGCCATCATTTGTCTTATTTGTGTAGAGACATAGATTCATATCATTGAGGGAGTAAGATTGTGATTCCATAAACACATCAAACTTATGATACCATTCCCTAGGTGCCTACTTAAGACCATAAAGGCTCTTTCTCAACTTGCACATTAAGTGTTCCCTACCCTTTTCTTGAAAGCCCTTAGGTTTCTCCTACATATAAATCTCATCATGCAAGTTCATATGTAAGAAAGCCATCTTAACATCCATTTGATAGGGATTCACATCTAACTGAGCAATCAAGGCCAATACCAAGCGTTATTCATCTTGACTACAAGAGAAAGACCTCATCAAAGTTAACACCATGCTCTTGCTTAAAATTCTTTGTAATCAATTTGGCCTTATATAGTAGCTTGGGGTCTCTAGGGGTACTCTTCAACTTGTATACCCACTTGCACGACAACACATGTTTTTCACTGGATAAAGTTAACACCATGCTCTTGCTTAAAATCCTTCGTAATCAATCTGGCCTTATATAGTAGCTTGGGGTCTCTAGGGGTACTCTTCAACTTGTATACCACTTGCATGACAACACATGTTTTTCATTGCATAAAGGAACAAAATCCCATGTATGATTTTTCTATAATAAGTCATACTCTGACTATTGCATGGCCCTCTTCCAAGAGTAACTCTGACTATTGCATGGCCCTCTTCCAAGAGTGACTTTATCACCTCTGCGCATGTTCTCCTCATAAGTAAGGGACTCATAAATTTTTTTCACCATAACATAGTTTATGGAGGGCTCAAACCAATAATGCTAACATCTACCTCTAGTATGCAATCTCAAAACAACCTATGGGGTCTATACATCCCGTCCACCAACATCATGATTATAGGCCGCTAGAACATCATTTGAAAGCTATCTAGCTGGCTATATGATAATAAGAGGCTCCTCCTAAAATATCACCTTGCATACCTCAACTACTTGCTCAAGTTACTTATGCATCTTCTCCTCATGGAAAACAACATCATGGTTATGGATGACCTTCCTAGCCAGCGGATCCCATAGGTGATAGTCCATCTCACCTACATCCCCATAACCAAGAAGGATACATTTTAGTGATTGAGGATTGAGGTTATTACATTTGTCCTTGGGCACATGGGAGAAATCCTCGCACCCAAAGTCTCTAAGGCCATATCTCCTCTACAACTTGACAATCAATAGTAGCACATTGAGATCTGTTTATCAAATGTATGGTACTTTTAATAGCCTAAATGAAAATATTGCAGTAAGCCTACCTGACTAAGCATACTATGGTCTCTTTCTTGAACGGTCCTATTCATGTGGTCAACAACACCATTCAGAGGGGGGGGGGGTAGGGGGCCATCAACTAATAGTTAATACCCTCTCGTTGCAAAACTACTCAAATATCTTAGAGACATATTCAAACCCATTGTTATATCTTAGGCATTTTAGCTTGTACTCAAACTAGTTCTCAACAAGAGTAAGAAAATGTTGAAATGCAGATAAGATACTCGACTTCTACTTAATAAGATGTGCCTAGATCTTATGTGAATAATCATCGATGAATGTAACAAAGTACTTTGCACCCCCTAGAATGACAAGGCATGGGACCACATACATTAGAATGGAAAAGAGGTAGCAGCTCACTCATGTGCATAATGCCAGACTTTTTATTAGAATTTTATGTTTGCGTGCCATGAAAATAATGATCACATGAATCAAAACATTTGTAGTCAAGGGGCGAAAGATACTGCAAACAAGAATTTAGCATTGTCATTTCTTTTAAGGATATGTATCCAAGGCAATGATGCCATAAAGATACATGTCATATGTTAGCCACAACCAAAATATGGTGGTCAATAGACCCAAAGACAAGAAAGGGATAGAGGTTACTAGACGTGGCACCTCAATCAAAGACAATTTCCACAGGAAATATTCCACTCTAAATCACCAAAAGACACATGATATCCTACAATATCTAATTGTCCACATAGACTAGGCTTTTAGTCAAAACTGAAACATGGTGTACATAATGTAAAACAAAAATTATTGTCTGGAAGTAAACCGTACTTTAATATCACCAATGCCAATAATATCCAATGCCAAGTCATTTCCTAGTCTCATAGAATATATCATGATATGATAGGAATGAAACCGATCCCTATGTAGGATGATATGAAAAGAAGCCCCTGAGTCAAGTAGACAATGCTGAGAAAATACGGCTAAGACATTCACTAAGTAACTAGCATCAAGGGAAGAAGTTGCCAAGATGTAATCATCATTAGAACGGGCTCAAAGGCATTTACCTCTTCAATTTTAACATTGGACTTACTATGAACAATGCTATGATCACCAAACTTATCCTACACTTTTCCCTCACCTTTCTCCCTGTGCTTATCATTGTGCATGTTAAAGTACTATTGCCTAATATGACCTTGCTTCCCATAATAAGGACATATAATAGAGGCCTTATATCCATGGGACTTATTGCAAGACTACCCACAAGATTGAGACATCTGTGAGTGGCAGTCATTACCACTCTTACGATCATGTTTGCCCCTCACAAACAATGTATGAGAAGTATGGGGTGCATCCACATTCTTTCTGTTTATCTCCTATCTGAGAAAGACACCCTCAACATCCTCGAGTTTCAAACTATTCTTAAGCATATTAGCACACATGGTAGTATGGAAAGTATCCTATGACTTGAGAAGCAAGAAGATCAAAGGGACATTATCCTTAAACTCAATATTCTATGAAGTCAACTGGCTCAAAATCGAATAAAACTCATTCAAATGTGTAGACATGCTAGTCCCTTTCCTCATGCAAAGGTTGATGAGTTGTTTTAGCCAATATATTTGTGAAAAAAGACTTTGCCTGTCATAAGGATTGCATATCTTTTCCCATAAGTACCAAGCATTATCCTTAGGTATCAAACATTATCTTTACTACGTAGCACAACATTGAAATAAGTGATAAGGATAAGTTAGCGGCCATGCGAGGGTCATAATGACCATTGATGTGCTAAGTGTAGACGTGCAGACCTATCTAGCTAGGCGGTCCATCATTAACAACCACAATTGTTGAGCTTGCTATCTCAACAATTCTCCTCAAGAAACTGTATGTCTGCAACTCCAAGTAAGCTTTGAAATTTTCAAAGCTTCTCTACACCCAATGCCTTTTGTGTGTTGATATATACCAAGTCAATCTCTCCTACAAGTACATTCTCTTTGACAAAGTGGTAGTGCAACTCAATGTGTATTTTCCTAACATGGAACCCTAGGTTTCTAGTTAGTTGTATGCTGCTTATGTTGTCATAGTGAATGACAACTAGACCATCTCCTTGTACATCTAAATCACCCACTAATGTTTGTGGCCATACCACCTCACATGCTTCCATAGCAACATCTCTATACTTAGCTGCCGCCACTGTTATGCTACTTGATAAAGCAAATGTAGGTTGCTTTTTGATGCTATATGTAATTACTACACTACCAAGGGAAAACATGAATCCACTGGTAGATCTTCTATTTGACATGCTATCAGCCCAACTTCTGCACCTGTGTATCCAAACACTTGTACATCCTTACCTTCCTCACAAAAAAGTCCATAATGTAAAGTGAACTTTATGTACCTCAACATGCATCTAACTACATCCAAATGAGACTTTCTAAGCATCTACATAAATTGATTGACTCAGCTGATTAATGAGGCCATCAACATAGCTCAAGTTATGCCTTGTGATAGTCATGTAAATTAGACTCTCTACTATCCTCTTGAAAATAGTAGGGTCTTCTATCTCATCCCTAATGTCAGCACTCAACTCCACATTTTGATCCAACGATATTGAAAGAGGCTTAGATGTTATCATATCATACTTGGATACTATATCCATGTCATACTGCCTTTGTTGGGATAACCATATACCATCATCACCTCGATACTAAGAAAGTACCTCAACTCACCTAAATCCTTCATCTCAAACTTCTTCTTCAAAAAATCCTTAACTTGAGCAATCCCACTATTATTATCACTTATAATCAAGTCATCCATATAGATGACTATGCTCACCAAGCCTGCATCTCCCTTTCTCACATAAAGCGAGTAGTCAACATCAGAAACATAAAAGCCAATGTTGACAACATACTCTTTAATCTTGTCAAACCATGCTCTAGGTGTGCACTTCAGCCCATAGTCTAGCACTTTTTTTTAACCTGCATACATATATGGGATGCTCTAAATCCTCATAACCTACTGGTTGCTCCATATACACCACTTCTTGCAATTCACCATGTAAGAAGGCATTCTTGACATCCATTTGTTGTAAATTCCAACCTATGGCTATTGCCAAAGCAATCACATGTCCAACAATTGCCATCCTAGCAAGTGGGTTGAATGCCTCTTCATAATCTATGTCATATGTTTGAGCATATATATAGCCTTTTGCAGCTAGCCTAGCCTTATACTTGCTAACTGAACCATTTGCATTATGCGTGAATTTATAAATCCACTTACAGCCAATAACTTTCTTATCCTTAGACAAGGGTACCAAATTCCAAGTCTTATTGGCTTCTAATGCAGCCATCTCCTCACCCATTTCTACATTCCAATGAGCATGACCAATATCATCCTCAAAACAAGTGGGCTCAACAACCTCAACTACCGTCACTATATAAGCATAATGGTGAGTTGCATAACTTTCAAAACCAAATCTTTCAACCGGGCATCTAACCTTGCTAGACATGTGTACCACTACATCAATTAATGGAGCCTTTACATTACCATGTGCTCTCTATACACCTCGTGTCTTGATAGAAGGAATACCAAGCTCATCATCCAAACTCTTTGAACCACTAGAATCTCCATCAAATCCCAAATTACTAGTAGATGCATCATTAACATCCAATACTTTTTTCTTTCCTTTGTCTTTACTTGCAACACTTGTAGATCCACTTGAAGATGTGGGGCTACTCCTTAGTCTCCCAAACTAAGGGCTAACTATAGGTGTAGTACCATATGATATTTTTGGTTCACTAAGGCTCCATAATTTTTTCTTTTCTTTATATAAATATTTATCATGATGATTATGATCATCTAATACATCACTAGTAGATGCATACTTACCATCCAATACTTTTTTCTTTCCTTTGTCTTTACTTGCAACACTTGTAGATCCACTTGAAGATGTGGAGCTACTCCTTAGTCTCCAAAACTAAGGGCTAACTATAGATGTAGTACCATATGATATTTTTGGTTCACTAAGGCTCCATAATTTTTTCTTTTCTTTTTATACATAGCTATCATGATGATGATGATCATCTAATATATCACTAGTAAATGCATACCAGCTGCTCATTGTTGAGAAATGTGCAATCATATCCACTATAGCTTCTTTGTAAGGAACAACAAAGCAAAGAAACGCATTGCAAATAAAGCCTTAGACTAGGTCATGTATGCATGGTTTATTAAAACCATAGTTGGTGAATACCATGGTCATTTTTCACTTTTTTTCATCTACCAATACCATCTATTGTAAGCCTATAAAAGGCACTCATCCCCACACTCATTTCATCTATCATTGTCATTCAGTTGTACTTGCATTATGCTTGGATAATATCAAATTTTCTTCTTTATCATTACTTATGTCTCATTATGATTGTCTATTTGCTCATTACTGATCCACCTTAGTATACATCCTCAATATTTTCACATGGTATTACAGCATGTTTCAAGCTAATGAGTCATTAGGCCACTGATTGGGTCATTCGAGTTTGAATTTCTGGCTCTTTTTTCCAACAAATCTCTCACCTACCTCCATAGCCACCCACATTCACTGGAGGTTTTGAATCTCTCAAACCAGGCCCTTTCAGCTCGTATTTTCTTTTGGAGAACTCTTCCTTGACTCAAGATGCTCCTTCCTATCACTTTATAGTGTGACATTGGTGTCTCTCCTCTTCAACATTGGGTGTTTTTCTAGTTAACGCTTGTTCGCACCTATAGTCCATTCATATAGCTTGCACAGTTCGTGCGTGCAACAATGGTGATGATCTCCATAGGGATTTTGAAGGCTACTATCTAATCTACCTCGCATCAAATCTCTTGCCATATAATCACCTATATGTGCTGTAATCAACAAAAAATCAATCGCCTACTGTAACCCTAATAGAGAAGCCATAGCTCTTTCAACTTCAAGCTTCTATTTCACTTCATTTTTCTCTTCTATCACTCAAGTCAAAGTGTTACTACTCAAATATCATTGGATTTGGCATACATTCTCACAACAAATCATTGAGGAGGGGAGATCTTGGTGACTTTTTGGCAAGATTGAAGCATAGTCATGCATAGTGTCTCTTGACATTGATTTAGTGACTCTTGTCACAGTGTCATATGAAAAAATAAACTTTGCCTCTAATCAAATCTGAGTTTTTTGTGCTACTCCACAATCAAATCAAGGAAGGGAAGACTTGGAACTGCAAGATCTTGAAGGCCTCAAATATGCTTGAAGATTTCAAGTTCAAAGGGCATACTAGTCACCTAGTATCTCTTGATACTAATCACCTAGTGCTTCTTGGCATTTGTGCTCTACTCTTTTGCTACTAAAATCTGAATTTTTTGGAGCTAATTTGCTACTAATCTTGCAACCTCAACATGGGCAAGGACTCACCAATAGTTTGATCCAATTGTGTCAGATTCCATACATGGCAAACTAGGATCTTGATGAAGAAAGGCTTGTGGTCAATCATAAGTGGTCAAGAGAAGAAACCAAGGGAAGCTGCACTTTCAGTCATATGGGATAAAAATGATGATAAGGCTCAAGCTATTATTAAGCTCGAACTTGATGAGAGCTACATTCATCATGTTGATGATTGTGAAACCTCTCAAGCAACATAGGATCAATTAGAAACCCTGTTTGGAGCTCACTCAAAATCCTCCAAATATGGCTTACTGATTGAATTTTTTAGGATTGACATGAAAAGTAGTACCTCACTTGAAACTCATTTAAATTATATGAAAAGCTTGTTGATACAACTTGCAGGAATCAACTTGAAGATGGATGAAGACATTTGCATTGGAGTGCTTCTCAAGAGTCTTCCACCTAAGTTTGATAATGTGTCTACCACATTAATCAACATGCCAAAGTTGAAGCTTGTGGATATCAAAGCCTCTCTCCTAGAAGAGGAAAATAAGATCAAGAGCAAGGGAGAAACAAACACCCCAAGAGGAGACCAACAACTCCTCTATGTGAAAGGGAAGAAGAGCACAATTTGTGATTTTTGTAAGAAAACTGGGCATATTGAGAATTTTTGCCATGCTAAGCAAAGATCTCAAATAGCATATCTTGCAGCAGTCAAAGAAGATGAGAACAACAATGGAGAAGAAGAAGAAGAAAAAACCCAAGAACAAAAGGATAGGACTCACCAGTCCCTCTTTTATAGCTCATTTTTTGATAGAAAATTTTAAGTTTTAAATGTGGACTTGCCTAATGTTCCTACTATAAGCTCCTATACTTCTCATGTAACCTTTGGACACTACAACATCTACACACTTAGTAAGGCCTTGTGACAGCCTCTAGATTTGTATGGTTGGTTCTTTCCATGTCTACACTTAGTGAAAATATTAAGGATGCATGCTAAGGTGGATCACTGATGAGCAAATAGACAATCATAATGAGGCATAAGTAATGACAAAGAAGAACAGCTAATATTATCCAAGCATAATGCAAGTACAATTGAATGATAATGATAGATGAAATGAGTGTGGGGATGAGTGCCTTTTATATGCTTATAGTAGGTGGTATTGGTAGGTGGAAAAAAGTGAAAAGTGACCATGGTATTCACTAATTGTGGTTTTAATAAACCATGCATACATGACCTAGTCTAAGGCTTTATTTGCAATGTGTTGCTTTGCCTTATTGCTCCTTACAAAGAGGCTATAGTGGAGGAATGCACATTTCTCAACACCCCTCTTCAATCACAACCAAGAAAGACATTGAGTATACAGAGGCTGTCATGAGTAGAAAAGAGTATCCAATAAAAATACTTTTTTCAGCCTCTGGATCAAGCTTCTTTCACAGCTCATTTGGCACATGAACATATGCAATATAGCCAAACACTTTAAAGTATGATACATCAAGCTTTTTACTTGTAAAACATTCTTTGGGGATCATCCCATGAATTGCATCCGTGGGACTTCTGTTCATAATATTTTCAATAGTATGAATATCTTTAGACAAAAAATATTTTGGCATATTCTCTTCAACCAACCATCAATGCCCATGCAACTTTTGCAATATGCCTATTTTTTCTTTTCTGCAAATCCATTTTGTTATGGGGTATACTTGCAAGTAAAGTGTCTCTTTATCCCATGAGACGTCAAGAAGCCACGAAACTCATTGGAGAGGTACTCTCTCCCTCTATTTGATCTCAAGTACTTAACTTTGAAGCCAGTTTCCATTTCAACAGTAGCCTTGAAAGTTTTAAAGTGCTCAAATACATCACTCTTTTTCTTAATCAAATATACCTATAGCTTTCTTGAAAAAACATAAATAAACATGACAAAGTATTTGCTACCACCAAGAGATACATTCTCTTAGGCCCCCAAACATTTGTACTCACAACATCAAGTATATTTTTACTCATATCTCTATCATGTGAAAAGGGTTGTCTTGCTTGCTTACCACTGGCATGCTTTACACACTTTATGAATATTGCAACTCTAAAAGTAAGCAATCTTGTAACAAATCCATTGGAATGCATTAATTTTAGCCTTTGTACATTTGCATGTCCAATACATTTATGCCATATTTTAGTGTTTGAAACCACTCCTTTTCCTTTAGCATACATCGTAGCATTCATTGCACAAATTTCAGCATCTAAAGTAAACATGCAACCAACTCTTCTTTCTTTTGTGACCTACCTATACTTATCATTAAAGTCTTCTATAAAATAAAATTTTGCATTAAATTAAACTTGTAGCCCTTTCTCTACCATTTGGCTAATAGATACTAAATTCTTTGTGATTGATGGTACATGTAACACATTTGACAAACTCTTTGTCTAGCCATCATGCAAGGACAAGGGAACCTTTTCAATGTGTGAAATTGGGTGGCATAAATCATCATCCGTCTGCACATAGCCTAGATTTTGTAAGTCCTGCATCTCTCTAAACCATTCAATATGATTGGTCATATAAGTAGATGCACGTGAATTGACATACCATACATCATAATGTGTCCCCTTTCTTGTAACAACATTTAGTATATACTACATAATAAATAGATGCTCATTTTTATCTTTCATTTTTTCGTGAAGATGATGCATAATTTCCTTGTTGCAATTTACCAGTGCAGATATCATCTTTCATAGCATAACAATGGGCTACAATATGATAATGGCAAACAATAGTCAAATTTCTAAAGCCTCTGTTGTTCTGCCATCCATCTCTTTCTCTAGATCTCCCCTTGCCTCTAAAGTTTCCATGGCCTCCTGAAACTTGCATTTGACCAAATTGTTGATTTAACCTATTTTTTTATTTATCATCAGTACATCCCATACCTGGGCCTCTCAAAGAGGATATCCCACATCTCCTTTCTAAACTTGAATAAAATCCTTAGGACCTGTTCATTATTTCTTTTAGATGAGTCACCATGCATATTGATCTTCGATAATCATAAGAGAGACCAACTCATCAAAATCTAGAAATGGCTTTCATACATATACAAAAGTGACAATTGATTTTCAAGCCTTCTCATTATTAAGGCCATCCAAAGTAGATAAAACCAAATCATTATTATTAGACATTATATCAATAAGTGAAAAAGCATCTACAATGCTCCTCACCTTCAAAACATACTCATTTATAGACATTTTCTTTTTCTTCAAAGTATTCAACTCTTGCTTGAATCTTTCATGCCTTTGTATTTACTAAAAATATGTTCTAAAAAATTATCCAAGCTACATATGAAGTTTCTATATTCTTGACATATCCCAACATAGTATTATTAATGACTGTAGATAGCCAATATATCACCTTTTTATCCTTTGCATTTCATTCTTTCCATACCTTTAATTCATTTGTTACTATAGTTGCAAGAATACTTAGTTTCGACTCCTTTTCTTCACTTGAAACAAACTCACAAAGGCCCTTTTCAATGATAAAGTTTATCACACGGAACTTTCATGAAGGGTGGTTGTTCTTGTCCAGCTTTTGAATGGTGGGATTTTCAGTGTTCTATGCCATTATCACAAAAATGATACAAAATAGCAAGTAGGTCTTCTGCAACCTTTCATAAAAAAGGCACAAAAATACACCAAGTAACCTTTTTCATTGATTGCTCAAATAATGCATGTAATATGTAACCTATTTGTAGATATAACTTATATTTTCTTCCTGGCAAACATATAAAAAATTACAGATTCAAAATCTGCAACTTGTGTACCCACTTGTGGTTGATATAGCCGAAATGTCAATATATCATGAAATTGCTATCTACAACCTTGGGACTCTAAAATGAAGCCCAAAACAGTCTTACATGCCCAAAAAAGTAGCAAGAAAAGCCTTGAAGGACTCAGTTATAGAATATATAGTGCTACGCTTGCACACCAAATCTCATAGCAATCTGAGATTTTTACTCTGCCCCTGTTTTAGGTGTCTCCACAGGCACTGTCTAGAGAAAGAGTGGAAGAATGGAATAGCTTCTTGCTTGTTGCTTGTTTGCTCAAATCTTTGCTTCTTTTTCTTCACTTTAGCCTTTGAAACTAGCCTTTCTCAGTGGCCCTGCTATAATACCATGTTAAGAATTGCATGATGGGGAGACTTGCTTGAGCTGTTGCACCAAACACATACCATACATATAAGAGGAAGCTCACTCAAGAACAGAAGAATAGATATGGAGGTCAAAAAATTTTCTTTTTGGTTTCTTCTTCTTCTTCCACACACAATACAATACACATAAAGTATAGATAAGATACAACATAAAGGAAAGTGGCTTGCTAAGTCAAACAATGTATAATTCACTATACTAATCGACTGGCACTATAACTATGCTAACTGTAGGTAGGTGCAACAAGCTAAATGTAATAAGTGATAAGTTAGTAGCCATGTGAGAATCATAATGACCATTGACATGCTAAGTATAGACATGTGGACCCATCTAGCCAGGCGGTCCATCATTAATGTGCATACGTGTTGAGCTTGCTATCTCAACAATTTTCTTTGCACGAGGTTTACTAGGGAATCATTATTAGAAGGCCATCCATTTTCCTTTGCATCTCAACTATCTCATATTGTGTAGATATGGTTAGATCCAAACTAACTTCTACACCACTGACACTAGCCCATTGTAAAGTCCTTCATGACCTTGGCTTCAATGCCTTAATAGAGTTGCATGAGTACTTCA
Source organism: Lygodium microphyllum (assembly GCF_053477565.2). Lineage (NCBI taxonomy): Eukaryota > Viridiplantae > Streptophyta > Polypodiopsida > Schizaeales > Lygodiaceae > Lygodium > Lygodium microphyllum. The sequence continues at coordinate 40,160,028 of NC_141140.1, read as the reverse complement.
TCTATTTCATCCCCTCTCAAATCGAATGGCTTCTTCAAGGCTCTTGTGTCTGATCTACAAAGAAGTGGTATGAGTGAGGCGACATCCCTTCCTCCCCCATGTTTCTCTACCCACTGCTTGGAATGCGAGCAACATGGATGAAGTCCAGTGGGCTTGCTCATAAAGTGGTAGTGAGTGGTAATGCCCATTATATCTTATAGGTACAAATATATATATGCTCATATGTGAGTTAGCCTTTCATTAACACACTATCATTTTGTTATGATCTGAAAGTGATATTAGGTAAGATCTTCTAACCTTCAGACACCTATTACCTTAGAATCCATAAAATGTGCGATTATACTTCAACACACTTTTCAATAAGATAACAGTACTAGTGAGTTATGTTGAAATGGGGTACATAGTAAAGAAGTACACTAAAATTGCATGTCTAGAATCTAAACTTCATTGGTATAGCTTATAGCCTTTTCATTGTGATAGTTAGTGCTAGGGTGTCTCAATTGTATTCTCAATTAAGTAGATGGTGTCTTCAACATCTAGCTTCTATAGGCAAAAATTATATACTTCAAAAGCTCCTTTGTGGACTTTGATTCCCTCTTTATTCTAGAACAACATTATCATGGATGATAAGTGCTACTCTTGGAAGCTAGCAAGTGTAGCCACATCCATGTCCATGTAAACCTATTTTACCTTGTATTTTTTAGCCATCCCTTCATGCAATTATTCATAATTAGATAGTAAATGGTCAAGTACCTTAGTCTCAAGCAAAAGCTCTTTTGGTTGATGTGATAGCATGGTCAGGTGCATAATACTTTATTCTCAGAGGAAAAAGTGATTATTATATCATAGAAGTGTGCATGGAGTGTGCCTTGTAGAAATTAAGTCGACCATAAAGAAAACTTCTCCATTCTACATGTTCCATGGCACATCCTTATACAATTGATTCAGAGAGACATAATGAGAAATTAAGATGTATCTAATGGGAAATAACATTCAATGAGATGGATACTGTTGTGTTGGGAAAGTGCTAGCCTCACCTAGATGAATGTGGCCTCCTCCTCTCTCTTCACCATATATGGAAGTTATCCATAATCTCCTCCATTCTTCTAGGAGACTCCTCTAGACAATGATTCCAATCTATGTCCTAACTATTTTTAACTCCTCTAGACAATGATTCCAATCTATGTCCTAACTATTTTTAACTCACCTGTAGTGTATTCATTTAAAATTTCACTCTCTTCCCTTGTTTCTTGAGAACTCCTCATATGGACCATACCATGCCATTGTAGTTTCCACATTTATATGCCTCTTTCCTTCTCAAACCATCCCTAATCTAGAGAGGCAATCCATTTCCATACCTCTCTAGTTGGTCATCCCTTATCCCTATAATGATTCATACCCCCTACCTCTCTATCTAGAAGTATGTTTAGCTTTTTGGAATTTTCAAATCCTACTTGCATAGCCATCAAGACATCTCCCACGTATATTTCTCTAATATGTACTTTCGATCTTGCTTTATAAAACCCACCACAAGAGAAGGGGTGATAGCGATGGTCAGTTTCGACAAAAAATAGTAGCATCAATGCTATTAGCATCACTAATTTGTGTTTGTAGTGCTAATAAACACACAAATAGCGATGCTATTAGCTATGCTAATTTGAGAAAAAAAAGCATTAAAAACTTGAGTGCGACATTTGTCGAAAGCATCTACAAGAGAGAATGAAAGAGAGAGTGAGAGGGCTCAAAGCTGAGAGAGAGAGAGAGAGAGAGAGAGAGAGAGAGAGAGAGAGAGAGAGAGAGAGAGAGAGAGAGAGAGAGAGAGAGAGAGAGAGAGAGAGAGAGAGAGAGAGAGAGAGAGAGAGAGAGAGCTCATCACTGCCAGTGCCGCTACTACCATACATGAAGAAGAAGGAGAAGGGTGTAAAGGAGAAGGGAGGGAAGCCCATGAAAGGGAGGCGCAAAAGGTTTCATCTTTGAGCCTTTGATGTAGGTGTATTGCCTCTTCTTGCTTTATTTTTGTGTTTCCTTAAATTTTTTCCTTTGTTTTCATTTTTAGAGAGATTCATTGAAAGAGAGGGAGAGGGGGAGGGAGGGAGGGAGAAGAAGAAAAAAAGGAGAGGAAGAGAGAAAGATGGAGAGAAAGGGGAGAAAAGGAAATAAAGAGGGAGGGGACGAGAGAAATAGAGAGATGAAGGGAGGGAGAGAGGAGGGCGAGTGAGAGAAAAAATGAGGGAGAGAAGTGGAGAGGGAGAAACAAAGAGAGAGGAAACAAAGAAAGGGACAGAGAGAGAGAAAGAGGGATGTAGAGAGAAATAGAGATAGAGGAGAGATAAAAATAGAGAGGGAGAGAGAAAAGGAAGAGAGAGAGAGGGAAGGGAGAAATAGAGAGGGAGAAAGAAGAAAGAAAGAGATAGAAAAGAAGGGTGAGGTAAAGAGAGAAAGGAGAGTGAAAAGAAGAGAGAGAGAGAGAGTGCACGAAAGTGGTAGAGAGAGAAATAGGGAAACAATGAGAGAATGAGAGCGAGGGAAAATATAGAAACTTAGAGGGAGAGAGTGATAAAGAGAGGGAGGGAAATATTTCTTTCCATTTCTTTGTTTTTTAAGTTTTTTATTTTCTATTTGTGATTTTGTTTATAGAGAGATGCATTGAGTGAGAGAGGAGGGAAGGAGAGAGAGAAATAGAGCAAAGAAGGGAGGGGGATGAAGAGAGAAAGAAGGAGAGAAATAAAAAAGAGGGGGAGAGAGGGGATACATAAAAAATAGAAAGACGGAGAGAGAAAGAGAGAGGGGTATGGGAAGAGAGAAATAGAGAGATGGAAGGAGGGAGAGAAACAACGAGAGAGAGAGGGGAGAGAGAAATAAAGAGAGATAAAGGGAGGAAAACAAAGATAGAGAAAGAGAGAGAGAAAGAGGGGTGGAGAGAGAAATAGAGAGGAAATATAGTTAAGAATAGAGAGAGAGAGAGAAAAAGAAGAGAGAAATAAAGAGACAAAGGGAGAGAATAGAGAGAGAGAAGAGATAGAAATAGAGGGGAAAAAGAAATAGGGAAATAGAGAAATGGAGGAAGGGAGAAAGAGGGAGGGTGAGGGAGAAAAACAATGAGAGGCAAAGAGAGGGAGAGAAAAAACAAAGAGAGAGAAAGAAAGGAAAAAGAAGGGAGAAAGAGAAAGAGAAATAAGGAGAGAAAGGAAGGACATGGAGGGAGAGAGAGAGAGAGAGAGAGAGAGAGAGAGAGAGAGAGAGAGAGAGAGAGAGAGAGAGAGAGAGAGAGAGAGAGAGAGAGAGAGAGAGAGAGAGAGAGAGAGAGAGAGATGGATGTAAGAAGATAGAAAAAGAGAAATGGAGAAAAAAAAAGAAAATAATGAGAGATAGAGGGAGGTAGAGAGAAATCGAGATGGAGGGAAAGAGTGAGATAAAGAGAGGGAGAGATACCTTGCTTCCCATTCCTTTGTTTTTCAAGTTTCTTATTTTGTCTATTTACTTTTATTTGTGGAGAGATGGATGGGAAAGAAATAGAGAGGGAGGGGGACACAAATAGAGAGATGGAAGAAAAGATAAAAATAGAGAGTGAGAAAGAAAAATAGAGAGTAAAATGGGGGAAGAGAAACAATGAGGGAAACAAAAGCATATTGTCTAACATAAATGAAATGAACAACGATGATGGTCGTGACATCCAAGATCATGAAACATATCTTAATCAGTGTTGTGTCATGTGCCCTTGTACTCAGTGTAAGCTAGCAATTCAACGAAAGTGTCGCTTATCTATAGACCATATGTGATGTTTTGGTGAGTTTCAATTGGAGATCATTGGCCAAGCAATCTCAAACTTTGAGCTGATTGTAAGAAAACTGTATATCAATCATGCTTTATATTGGTACTGTAATTGAATACCACATACAATAATATATTAGATATGTTCCAAAAATGCCTTCAGAGAGGTGACATATCATCCTAAGGAATGCACCTATTGCGGGGCTTGTAAGAAGAGTTCGTGGGTATACGATGGATGGAGTGCGTGAGCCAATAAACTCAAGGGAGGGCATGCTGTTAACTAGGCATTCAATACTAGAAGAGATGGTGGGCCTTTTCGACCCTCCTTTAATCTTGGAGTCCAAGATGGAGGCAATGATCAATGCATTATTGCCCATGGATACTGAATCATCTAATCCATTGAGATAGAAGGCGTCCATACTATTATATGATGGGTGTTGGGTATCTTTCTTAAAGATGTTACTTGCACTCCTAAGTATATACACAAAGTAGGGATGGAGCAATGTGAGTATAACAGAGTTATTCAGGTACATACTACACTCTTTTATCCTCGACTCCATTATAAAAACAATTTTTATGCTCTTCAAAGGTATCATATATTTCCACATGGAAGCACAATACTTGAGTCTCCTGAGATGATGTGTGACTAGTGTTACAAAAGCTTGGCATAGACTACAATAGCATCCATGCATGTGTCAATGATTGTATGTTGTTTCAAGGAGAATATGAGACTATGGAGACATGTTTGAAGTGTGATGCTTATAGGTATCGATAGGACTTACAAGTGTAAAATGCCTCTCAAAAGGTTCTCAGATACTTTCTACTTATATCACATATGCATCACATGTTTTGTACGTAAAGCATGTCAAGCTTGACAATGTGGCATGCACAAGATAGATCCACAAATGGAGTCTAACTAATATTAGTAGATCCACATGCATGGAGCCACATTGACTCCAACTTTACAAGCTTTGCACAAGAGCTAAGGAATCTTTAGCTCGCGGGCCTTACTATGGATGGCATGAATCCATTCAATCTCTACTTAACTTCTTACAGTGTGTGACCTATAGTTCTTGTAACCTACAACATCCTAGCATGGTTTTCTACAAAGAAAGGACTTGATCCTTAGCTTACTCATTTCTAGGTGCTGTAAAGTTAAGAACATGAATATCTATCTTCATCCATTAGTTGATGGGCTCAAAATTTTGTGGGAGGAGAGGGTTTTTGTGGAATACATAAGCAAGCATGATGATTGGTGGTCGGTTAATATACAAGCCATTCTTATATGGACCATGCATAAATTTTCGAGATTCGAGGAGTAGTTAGGTAAGTGGGATTATGTTCTCATTGCTGATATCTAACATGACTCATCCAAGTTTATATTGAATAGATGGGGATATTTGACAATTTTGGTTACCTCAGATTATTATGCATGTCCATTGTGTGGGCAAGAATTAGACTTCCAAAGGTAACTAATCATGAAGAAGATGGTAAATCAAGGATACAACGCTTTCTTGTCAGAGGGCCATGAATTGAGGGAAGGTTTTCTTGGATGACCTCCACCACAAATGAATGCCCAAAGCTGGTATGAGTTGAAAATGATCCATGAGGAGTCACATCCAAGTAGAATGCGATGGTTCTTAATTTTCAATGAGTTTCCATATTAGACCCACCTATAGATCAACCATTTGTTGGATCCCATGTATATTTTCAAGAATGTGGCTAGCTTATTGTGGGACCATATCATTGGAAAGAGAGACTTTGTAGGGGCATGAATGAATTTAAATGAGGTAGGTAAGATGGAGGCTCTTTGGTCATAATCAGGCTCTAATGGTCACTTGCAACTACCTCATGCTCCTTGGGTTGTGTCTAATTAAGAAAAGTGCATGGTGAAGCAAATTATCAGACTAAAGATGACCAATTAACAAGACTAAAATCCCATGATTAGCACAAGATATGCCAAGTTTTTCCTAGCCTTGATAGTGCATACAATCAATATTTCACTATTTTATATTGATTTGATATTCGTAATATTTTAAATTTCTAGTAATTCATACTACCGGTCCCGATTGTGGGGTGTCTCACTCCAAAAATACATTTGAAAATTTATAATTTGTCAAATTTAGTGCAATGGATCTCAAAAAAGGAGATCAAGACATCCTCTATTAAATGTAAAAAGGTAGAGAGTGGTGGAGATAGTTTGTCTCTTTGAGAAGTACTTGCCTACAAGCATGCTCATGATACAAACTCACATTCTAGTACATCTTTGGATGAAGTAGAGATAGCATGACCCATCCATACCCAATGGATGTTCTTCTTGAAGCCCTTTATGAAAATCCTAAAGAGCTTTGTGGTGTGACAATGAGCTCGACCAAAAGGAAGCATGGCTAAAGCTTGGCTAGTGTTGGAGGCATTAGTGTATATTTTAGAGTAGCTACTGATGACGGTGGATTTAGATAACAATATGCTATGGATGTTGAAGGACGATGATAAATTTGCAAGAGATGTGGTGCTTGGAAATGGGATAGGAAAAAGGATGGATGGTGCCATGGAAGATAAAGTAAATCATTTTTATATATTGCATTATGTATCTATGGAGAAATGGCTTGGTGGGTACGAGTAGGCCAAAATAGAGCGGGAGGGAGTGAGATCAAAATTTTAGCGTAGTACACGCCATTGATCGGTTTGATATCCTGGGCATGGAGGAGATGCCATAGTTTATGACTACGAGGTGCTTATATAGTTCTTTGACCATAGTTTTGCATGAGGGGATAGAGATCTCTAGGGAGGAGTGGGAATTATTGAGGAAATGTAGTCCAAAAGGTGACCACATGCTTTCTTTCTTATCATATTTGGATTTTATACTCAATAACTAACCTAAAATTTTCATTGTACATTACAAAATCTACAACATGGCATACTTGTGTGGGCGATATTTTTGAGTTGAGTGTATTGATAAAATATGCTTCACAATGGACTTTGGTGTCATGGCAAAGTTCAAGCAAGAGAGCCGATGGTGGGCCACATATCAGAATACTGTAGTAGATGAGATGGAGTATTTTAACAACTTGCAAAATGTTATCTCAGCGGATTACTGTAGATTCTCCATGATCATATTTGATGTATAGTAGCTTAAAATCGTATTGGAAGGAGTTGGCACAACCATTCGACGATGTCCATCTGGATTTTTGGAGATACATTTCTTGAAAAGATGGAAGAATCTGTGTGACACATTTTCTTGCCAAGTCATTGTGAAAAGGTGCATGATCTTTTTCATTAATTTTTTCACGATAGAAAATAGTCACAAATGTTGATTCTTTCTTTACAACATACTTATATGTGATATTGAACATGCAATCTTCTATCCAAATCCCCAAAAATCTTGATGGTCATATGTTGTGCCATCAATACCTCAGAGCATGTGAGTGTATGGTGAACGTAATGTTCCTAGAGTGGACGAGGAGAGTATGCAGATAGGAGCCCAATAATTTTCTAAGAATGAAATGGACTCCTCTTTCTATAGAGACCTAAATATAGACCTTCTAATATACACCGAGCTATGCCAAGATCTTAACATGGAGTCGTAGGCTTGGTTGTATTTGCATTTGCTTGCTCAATTAATTGATAATTCATCTTTAAGGATACTTTAGTATATACATTTTAATTAACATCTTCTTTTGCAAATATGTTATTGTGTTTTGTCTAAATCCTTATATTGATTATGCTAACATCATTTTTTGACTATACAGGTTACTTTGATGATATCCACAGAGTAGAATGAGTCCATGGATGACGTATGAGAAGTTGTAGGAGACCTTTATGCATATATCTTCAGATAAGATGGCTAGCTTTAAAGATATGGCAAACCAAGTTTTGTTTGGCTCATTGCCTAGCCATTGTTTATGGTCTACTCAGTATACTCTAGTGCTTTGATCTTTAGTAAATGGAGTTGATGCTCTAGATTGGACCTAGAGGGAAGAAGTGGTTCTGGGAGGTGTTGTGGACATGTAGATACTATGAGCCAATGGTTGATTGCTACTCCTCTCTCTTGTACTGGTTTTAGAGAGGGTGCCTTAGGTGGGTGTTGTGGAGGCACTAATGTATGTTCAAAGAGGAGAGAGAGACAGGGAAAACACCATATCCATGAGCCTTCAGGCTCTCAAGCTCATTTCTTCATGTTCCACACACTAAACTGAAAAACACACACTCAACAAGATAAAGTGACCTAGTGTAAATGTAGACTAGACTGACTAACTCTAGTCAGGTCACTAACTGACTACTAACCCGACTTATTTAATGTAGTCACATGTAGACAGCTGTACACACTAGCTGTAATAGATGTCGGTCATAGATGAAGACACATTGATGGTGAGCTTGATTTCTAACACTCCCCCTCAAGCTCAAAAACAAAACTCAAATCATCTGTATCACTCCAAGTAGCTGTCTAAAGTGAATGAACTTATCTTTACCAAGTGATTTGGTAAAGATGTCTGCTATCTGGTCTTCAGTCTTCGCATGCTCCAAGTCAATCTGATCTGCTAAAACCATTTCCCTGATGAAATGGTAGTGAACCTCAATGTGTTTTGATCTTGCATGATAAAAAGGATTGCTTGCTAACATAACACTGCTCAAATTGTCACAGTACAGCTTGACTTTGCTGTCCAAGTGTACTCCCAAGTCATTCAGCAACTTCTGTAACCACTTAGCTTCACAGGCCGCTAAAGCCGCACCACGATACTCTGCTTCCGTACTAGACAATGCAACTGTAGGCTGTTTCTTACTCTGCCAACTGATCATGCTACTACCCAATCTAAATGCATAGCCGCTGGTTGACCTCCTGTCATACATGCAACCAGCCCAGTCAGCATCAGTGTACCCCATCAAGTCAAGGGGTTTCCCATATGTATAAAACAGCCCATGATCTGTGGTACTCTTTACATATCTCAAAATTCTTCCGACTACATCTAAGTGTGGTTTGGGAGGCTTCTGCAAGAACTGATTGATCAGCCCCACAACATAACTCAAGTCAGGTCTAGTGATCGTGAGATAGATCAAGCTGCCTACCATCTATCTGTACATAGTAACATTCTCAATCTCTGTCCCAACATCAATCTGCAGCTTGACATTCTACTCCAAAGGCGTATCCATAGGCTTGCAATCAGCCATACCATATTTCTGTAACATGTCATGAGTATACTGCTTCTGTAGCAGCCATATGCCTTGAGGTGTAGAGACAACCTCAATCCCCAAAAAGTATTTCAGCTCTCCAAGGTCCTTGACCTTAAATTCAGTGTGTAAACATGTCTTTATTTCAGCAATCCCATTTTCATCATCTCTTGTAATGATTAAGTCATCAACATAGACAACTAGGAAAACATAGCCATTATCTGTCTTTTTCACAAACAGACTATGATTAGCATCTCACAATCGGAAACCATGTTGCTGTAAATAACTGCTGATGTGAGCATTCCATGCTTTGGGTGCCTGTTTCAGTCCATATAATGCCTTTTTCATCTGACATACATGTGCTGGAAATTTTGGATGTACATAGCCTTCAAGCTATTCCATGTAAACCTCTTCCTGTAATTCTCCATTGAGAAATGCATTCTTTACATCCATCTGCCATAGTTTCCAGCCTCTAGCTACTGCCAAAGCAATCACAGTTCTAATTGTAGCCATCTTTGCTACATGGCTGAAAGTCTCCTCATAATCAAGACCATACTGCTGCGCATACCCTTTTGCAACCAGCCTGGCCTTATATCTTTCCAATGATCCATCTGATTTACATTTTACTTTATACACCCACTTGCATCCAATAGGTATTTTGCCCTCAGGCAATTGTACCAAATCCCATGTACCATTTTTAGCCAAAGCTGAATATTCCTCATCTATAGCAACACGCCAATTCTCATTTGCAACTACCTCATCAAACTTACTTGGTTCTCTAAAATCTGTTACTTTCGTCATATAAGCATAATCACGGGCTGAATATCCAGTGTAAGTATACTTGTCAATAGGTCGTCTGACCCTCTCTGATCTCCTGAGCTGTGGCTCACTGTGAGCTTGCCTCTCATGAGGCGGCACATAACGGCTCTACCTAGCACCTGGCGTCATAACAGACGGAATCCCCAATTCACTATCTAAGCTGTCACTGCTAGATGAATCATAACCTGCAGTGAGTGGACCTGTTACATCTTCAAAAACCTTTTCTTTTCCCTTATCTGTTCTTCCCCTCACTGACATATCCGTGTCAGTGGATGTAGTAGTGCGACTCCGTAATCATCCTGTCCAAGGACTCACTGTAGATGATACATCACCTGTCTGACCACTCATGGAAGTACTCTCTGCAGGAGTATTTTCAGCATGACTCATATTGGGTGAGCCATCAGTAGGCACTGCAACAAGATTCCCATACCAAGATGCTAACTCATCAAATACCACATCTCTGCTTATGAGTGTCTGATGCGTAGAAGGTACATAACACTTATAAGCTTTCCGTTCCTGTGCATATCCTATAAACACACTTTTCACTGACTTAGGATCTAATTTCTTCCTCTTCTCATCCGATATATACACATATGCAATGCTGCCAAATATCTTCAAGTGTGAAATATCAGGTTTATGACCATACAGCCGTTCATACGGAGTGACATCATGAATCCCTGCTGTAGGGGTTTGATTCAACACATATACAGTAGTCACCATGCTTCAGCCCAATAACCATTTGGCAGACATTTTTCATTCAGCATAGCTCTAGCTGACTCCATCAAAACCCTGTTTTTCCTCTTTGCAACGCCGTTTTGCTGCGGTGTATAACTGCATGTGAGCTGTCTTCTGATCCCATGTTTAGCAAGATACCTATCAAAGTAGTTTGAGACATATTCACCTCCTCCATCTGATCTCAAACATGATATGTAACAGCCCAATTCATTTTCAGCATGTTTCTTGAAGTCTTTGAATGCATCAAACACATCATCCTTATGCTTCAAGATATAAAGCCAAGTGTACCTGTTGAAAATCATCAATAAATGAGACATAATACCATGCACCGCCAAAGGAAGCATTATGTGAAGGACCCCAGACATTAGAGTGCACCAACTGTAAAGGCCTAGTGCTGTTTTTTACATGTCTCATGAAAGGAAACCGTGCTTGCTTCCCAAACTGACATGCAGGGCATACATGACCAAAATCATTATACTTGAATTTAGGTAATCCAAGTACTACTTCTTTCTGCTGCATAGATTTCAACTTTTGTACATTGACATGTCCAATCCGCTTGTGCCAAATCTCTACATCCCGAATAACACTCTCATCATGTGCAAACATGGCTGCCTTGAGTCCTGGAATGGTCGCATCCAATATAAACATCCTGCCATCCCGTCTGCCCTTGGCAATTAACTTGCAGCCATTTCCATACTCCTCAATGAAACACCCATCTTTGTTGAATCTCACTTGCAAATTCTGTTCTGCCATTTGACCCATAGACAACAGATTCTTTGTTATGGTAGGTACATGTAATACATCATGCAGGTCTTTCTTCTTGCCATTAGGCATCATAAGAGGAACAATCCCTTTATGCTTTATGTCATGTTGGGTGTCATCCCCAGTACATACATGACCATGTATACCTGCAACCATCTCATCAAACCACTCTCCATGCGGGGTCATGTGGTTTGACGCTCCAGAGTCAATGTACCATCTGTCATCTCTATCATGTCTCGATGCATTTTTAGATACATGCTGCATGGCAAAGAGTCTATCAACTGGCTCATCATGAGCATCACTGGAAGATGCATAGTGCCCATGCTGTCTGCCCTTTGCCTTCATATCTCCCTGCTTCTTGTAACAATCCTTTGCAATATGCCCATACCGGCCACAATAATGGCAGTCCTTGTCCCTGTTGGACTGATCAGATGACTGCCATGAACAAGATCCACCACCTCTACCTCGGGGTGATCTCCCCCTGCCTCTAAACCCACCAGATCCATGCTGGCCTTGTGTATTTGCACCATGCCAATTACTCTGCTGTTGCTGCTGTCCATAAGTATTACGAGTGTCACCACGACCTCGAAATGAATCACGACCTCTAGATCCTCTGCCACGCTGGCTAGAGTATAACACAGTGTCTCTACTCTGAGATGCACTAGAACCTGTATTCAAACCAAGTTTGACTTCCTCATGCAGCAACAAAGCAACTAGCTCTTCCCAGCTAGGGGGCTCTTCTCTGACATAAATGGAAGTGTCAAAAGCTTTGTACTCTTTGCCTAAGCCATTCAAAGCAACATTAATCATATCATCTTCTGATACACTTGAGCCAATAGTAGCAAGTTGATCAGCTATGGTCTTAATCTCCGTGGTATACGCCTGGATGCTTTTGCCATTCCTAAACATGTTGTTGAATTGCTGTTTCAACTGTATCTTCCTTGCATGTTTCATGGTTCCATAATTTTTCATCAGTATGTCCCAAGCATCCTTTGGAGTCTCACATCCAGTGATTTGAATTACCATAGCATCAAATATACATAAAGAAAACCAATGTAGCACCTTGCATGCTCTTTCATTCCATAGCCTGTAGGCTCTTTTCTGTTCATTTGTTGGATTGTGTGCAGGCAACTCAGGAGCAACTTCATCTCCTGTACATAGATCCCAATAACCTCTGCCAACTAGAAAGTTTTCATTCTGAATTTCCATAATGCAAAGTTCTTATTATCCAACTTCTCTCCAACTATCTGAGTGATATTGTCAGTCCCATGTGCATTAGCCATGATACAATAGACTGTCTATCAAGTGCCTGACTCCCTGCAGTCCAATAAGTATGACTGACTAAGTTCAGTCTGTAACAATTTATGACAGTTTTCTGCACTAAATTGCAGAAAAAAACCAGGGTATTTCAGCCCACTGACACCCCAAAACAACCCACAAACAAGTGGTCTCAATTGTAGTTATAACTGTCAATACATAAGCTATGTGTTTGCTTCAACTTAAACTTCTGTAACCTCACTGCCAGGGTACATACATGCAATCTGAAAACTGTAAATTGTGAGTAACCAGCAGCAATTTCAAGTCCAAAACTGAGTAGTAATCATGTCATACATGTTCCAAAATCTCACAGGTAGCTGCTAGTACATTTGGCAGTCAAGACCTGAGCATAAAGGCACAGAACAGTGCATAACCAGCACATATAATTGTCAACAAATTCAGTTGCAGGTTGCAGTCAACCATAATTCAGCATAACAAGCTCCAAACCACTTCAAAGTGTCTTCAATCCAAATCATACATTTGGTCTAGTATGACAAGGTCAATGCATGACTACGTAGTGACCATAGTCTGTCTGTCTCTAATGAGCAAAGTCATACATTACTTCTGCAATTTGTACTCAGCCAACAAGACAAGATTGCATTTGCTTCAGCTCCAAAAATTTCAGTATTCGGTAGCACTTAATGCTTTTCTCAACCCATAAACATTCTGACATACACATGTCAGTACATACATCTCATAGATGTCACCAAATATCACATTATGCTTCAGTAAGGAACAAATGCTTGCTATCCATATTAAATGATAGTTTTCAAGCTGTCTGAAATGCTCCAGATCTGAGTATTTCAATTACAAAAATCAGCTTGCAATGGATCACAACAAGTACATATGATCTCCAGCATATATTTATGCTCCAAGAGTGCTTTTGGGCTTGTCAGAGAGCTTCCAAAGCTCTTCAATGTGTTGCATATACCATGTATATTGTGTATACAGCAGTGCTTCCCTTTTTTTCAGATCTGCCCACTCTGATCTCAGCTCATGTCAGAGCTTAAGGTCAAGCATTTGCCTCTTGCCATCTTAAAACACTTCATACCTGTCATAATCAAGCATTTGATGACCAAATGCACCAGCATTTGATGAGATGCAGCCCAACAACTGAGAGAAGGAAACATGCGCAGTTCACACAGATCTGTCCTCTACTCCAGCAGCTCTGTTTGCTAAGTTTGATGCTGATGGAGCACACACTAGTGCTCAATACACCCTCCACAAGGCTCTGAACAAGCCACAACCTGCAGCTTGACCCATAGAGTAGGTAATCACTCAGTGCATACCTTCAGCTTACAATGGCATTTAGCCTGTTTGAGAAAATGACACAAGTCTTCAACTGTAGATTATCTTCACTCCCTCTTGCTCTAGGAGGTCCACCAAGTAAGGCTCTGATACCATGTTCAAAGAGGAGAGAGAGACAGGGAAAACACCATATCCATGAGCCTTCAGGCTCTCAAGCTCATTTCTTCATGTTCCACACACTAAACTGAAAAACACACACTCAACAAGATAAAGTGACCTAGTGTAAATGTAGACTAGACTGACTAACTCTAGTCAGGTCACTAACTGACTACTAACCCGACTTATTTAATGTAGTCACATGTGGACAGCTGTACACACTAGCTGTCATAGATGTCGGTCATAGATGAAGACACACTGATGGTGAGCTTGATTTCTAACAATTTAGTGCCCCTATCTTGTCGGTCTAGTGTGGACACTTGTCACCTCCAAGGTTTGTCACACCTATAGGGATGTCTACTCCCGTGACTCTAGGTCTCGGTCAGCCATCCACACATGGCATCCCCCATAGGTGCTACTTTGGGAGATACCAAACTTGTAGGTATGCTAGATGTACAAGGGTCTTTTGGTTATGTAATGAGTGTGGTCACAAGTGGGAGAGGGTGCACTTTTTAGACATACCCCAATAGGGTACAAATACCTTGTAGGAGAGGGTATTTTGGTTATGCAATGAGTGCGGTCACAAGTGGGAGAGGGTGCACTTTTTAGACATACCCCAATAGGGTACAAATACCTTGTAGTTAAGAAAATAGGTGTTGTGGTCATGAATGATGAGGGAAGGAGGGTGATACATTTTCCAGCCACTGGAATCCTTATAACTGTCCCATCCATCTCATTTAATGCATAGGTAGCATTGTCAAAACAACCTTACCACATATGGACCAAACCATTGCTTTGCCATGTTCCAATAGGAACTATGCTGATTCTCCAAGTTGCTATCATAAACTAGCACCCAGTCCGCTTTCTGTATCGCTTGTGGTTGGAGTTTGTATCCCTTGTCAAACCTCTTCTTGTTCTTGTTCCTTGCCGTCTTAAGCATTTTCATGGTTGTCTCAATGCCTTCAAGCCTTCTTTCTAACTGTGTAATGCATAGGACCAGCAATTCTTCTCTATTCAAACCCTCTTCCCATGGTAGAACACCCCAAGTAGTAATAGTCTCCTCAATAGGGATGATTGATTGCTATCCATACATTAATTCAACAAGAATATATCCTATACCTACACTATGAATGGTCCTATCAGCCCATAAAGTAAAGAGTAACATTATTGGCCACTCTTTCATCCTGCCCTTGCATGACTTTGCTAATGCCTTAATGATAGGCTAATATCTTCTTTCATTTTGCCATTTTCTTTAGGATTGTAGGCTAAAGTTAAAGACAGGTTGATACCCAATCATGAAAAGAAGACATGAGCCTCATCCATATCCAATTCTCCTCTATCTGCAACCACTTTACCAACACAAACATACCTGCAAAAGACTTCTTTCAATAAGAACCTGCAAACTACTTGAGTAGTCTTTGTACTAAGAGCTCGACCTTCCACTTGATTTGTCAAGTCTTCTCGTGCAAGTGCAAGATATCTCATATTCCATAAACCTATAGGAAGGGTAACCAAATCAACTACCCATTTGTAATGCATAGACAATGGATAGGTTAGTTGCAACCCATCTCTATGCTTTACCATGGAATACATCAGACAGACAATGCATGATTCTATATAATGCTTCACATCTTTATACATGTTCTGCCACCAATACTTCTCTTCAATATTTGCGAATGTGCCCCAAACTCCTCTATGTTCAGCCCATAAGCCTTCATGAAGCTCCTGCATCACGTGTTGTTAAGAAGCCCTATCTCTCAATACACGTATTGGAGCTCCTCTCTTTTCTTTACATGCTTTCATAAATATCCATTTGTCAAGAAAAACCCATAAGCTTTTCTTCTAATCCTTTTGAATTCAGCTTCAGATCACTCAACCTTCTTTGTCATGAGGCTGAGATATTGGCCTATTTTCAGCTAATTATCCTCATACAACTCTTCCAAAAATTGTGTTCTCATTAAAGCATAACATTGATGATGCTTTCTCTTTGATGCCCATCTCTTATCCATGGCTACAAGCTCTTTTCTTACTGTTGAAATCCCTATTACAATAGTTTTACTTACTGTATTTGCTATTATGAGAGTTGTACTTGGATTAATGATAGATGTACTTGCATTTATGATAGTTGTACTTGCTATTTTCTAATCTCTATACTTGTAGTAACAACAGCTACATACTCATTCCGTACTTTCATAAAGTGGCGCGCAGATCGGTCGCAGTATGCTCACGTAGTGAATCCCGGAAGGTCCCCAAGAACAATGAACTCTACCTTTTTGCACAAAAAACCATGTAAAAGCATGAACGACAAGAAGCAAGAGACCAATTGGGTTCAATCTCCCCCCATGCCTTGTGTGAGCGCTTCACAAAGCATGTATTTTATGTATATTTCCATCTTCATGCTCAATAATAGCCCAATTTACAAACATATGACAAGCTTTTAGATTTTGAGTTTGCTTTCTACAAATAGAAAAATAAAGCTAATGGACGGTGCCCATAGAGTCTGGCACGCCCAATCTCAATGTCCAAAATAGAAATAACATATCCGTGTGCATAGGCGCATACAAAATAATAATCAATAATCGATGTCTCAATAGACATAACAAAATATAGGCGTGGCGCCTATCAAAATATAATCCAAAGGTCGAATACTCGCTAGACTCCAATGCTTTCCTCCGCCACTGCTGCTATCTCTACACATCAACTAAAGCATTCACAATCGTTAGTAAAATAATACAATTAAACCGACAAAAGTGAATACCTAGCAGTCTTCAGCTACATAAATAAATCAACTGGTTAGAAATAAATCCTAACCTTAATTTATTACGAGTGTGCACTCTAAACTCATAAACGTTTATTAATTTAATATGCATTTTGCGGAATCACCCGCTATGGAATCACCCATGTACACACTAAATTAATGAAACGCCCGAAAAGGATAGGCGTCCCCATCAACTTCTCGCACAAAGAATCCTCTTTGTGTATGAGCCCCGGTCATCTAAGTTTACGGAATCCACCATAAAACCTCACGGAATCCACCGTGGAATATGCCTCCTGGCATCATACCCCCGGGGTGGGATAGCAATTGACCTCAATTGCTATTAGCTCAATGTGGAGCTAACAGAGTGGGAAAAACATTTAAGTCTCTAGCGTGCATCCATTGTGCTTCCTCTACAGGATGGTTCTTAAATTTTACTAGATATCTAGAATACCTTCGGCCAGTTCTAGTGGTCATGTAGTCAGTGTCTATGATGGCTTCTGGTTCAAGTATTTCAGTCTCTTCCTCTAATAAAGGTGGGTTTTCATAAACAGGGTGGATAGGTAATTGGCCTCTAAATGGTCTCAATAAACTAATATGGAATGTATTGTGAATTTTCCAATGAGATGGTAATTCTAACTTGAATGCATTATTATTAATCTTATGAATGATTCTAAATGGTCCATAGAATCTAGGAGCTAATTTGACAACTGGATGTCTATCTACACTTTGTAGTCTACATTTTTCTATTCTAAGCCAAACATAATCATCAATTTTGAAATTCATAGCTTGTCTTTTCTTGTTGGCTTGTTTGGTATATGATTGTTGGGCTTTAGCAATCATATCCTTAACCTCATCAAAAATACTATTATGCATAGTAGCAATATCATCAGCACTCTGAATTCTATTAGACAAAGATGCAACGGGTGTAGATAATCTATATCCATAAATGACTTCAAAAGGTGCTTTCTTTGTAGATGTGTGCGGTGTATTGTTATATGCAAACTGTAATAAATGCAAATGAGTGTCCCATGTCTGAGGTTTAGAGATAGTATATGCACGTAAAAGATCTAGAATGGTGCTATTTGTGGCTTCTGTTTGTCCATTTGTTTCTGGATGAAATGCAGATGAGAAATCAATCTTTGTGCCTAGATTTGCAAACAGTGTTATCCAAAAATTGTTACAAAATCTAGAATCACGATCTGAAATAATCACTTTTGGCAATCCATGGTTAGTAAAAATAGTTTTAAAAAATAACTGTGCTGCTTGTGATGCTGTTAAAGTTTTCTTACATGGAATAAAATATGCTTGCTTACTAAATCTATCTACAACTGTCCAAATCATGTCATGGTTAGATTTAGTATTTGGTAAACCAGTAATGAAATCCATAGAAATATGTTCCCAAGGTTTAGATGGAATAGACAAAGGCATTAGTAATCCATACTGTTTACCATGATGTCTCTTTATTCTTTGACAAATTAAACATTCAGAAACGAAATTAGATACATCTGCATCCATATGCGGCCAATAAAAATCTTCAGTTAACATACGTAATGTAGATATGATACCTCTATGACCTTGATATGGGGGACAATGAATTTCATTCAAAACAAAAGATCGGAATGGAATAGTAACACACAGTCTCTTTTCAAAAAACATAAATCCATCATTATATGACAATGAATCAACAGGAATGAAATTATTTTGAACTAATTTTTGCCAATCAGAATGAAAAGTAATATCCTGGTGATATGTATCTTTCATAGCAATCAAAGAATCAAAAGATATGATAGAAATATTATGAATTGCAGGTCTTCTACTCAATGCATCAGCAACTACATTTTCTTTTCCAGGTTGGTATTGAATGATAGGATGAAAGCTTTGAATGAAGGAAGCCCATTTGATATGACGGTCAGAAATTTGGGGTTGGCTAAGTAGATGTCTAATGCTTTGCTGGTCGGTCTTTATCATGAATTCTGAACCCATTAAATAGTGCTTCCACTGTTTTAATGCTTGTACAACTGCTAATAGTTCTTTGTCATAAGTGGAATATTTGAGCTCAGAGGGTTTCAGCTTAGAACTAGAATATGCTATTGGATGATTGTCTTGCATTAATACGGCTCCTATTCCTGATCCGCTAGCATCGGTCACAACTAGAAAGAATGGTCTATTAAAGTCAGGCAATTGTAGAACAGGGGCATTGGTTAATGCATGTTTCAGTAAGTCAAAGGATTTCTGCTGAGTTTCAGTCCATTGATAAGCAATTCCTTTCTTAAGAAGTTTGGTTAATGGTAAAGCAAGTAATGAAAAATTACGTACAAACTTCCTATAGAAACTAGCAAGACCAAGGAATGAGCATAACTCATGCACATTTTTAGGAACAGGCCAATGCAATATTGCATCAATTTTCTTAGGATCAACTTTAATTCCTTCTTTTGATACAATATGACCTAAATACTCAATTTCTGTCTTAAAGAATTCACTCTTTTCAGGATTTGCAAACAATTGATTTTCTTTCAGTAATTGAAAAACTAATGATAAATGCTCATAATGCTCTTTTTCACTTTGACTAAACACCAAAATATCATCAAAGAAAACAATCACACAATATTGATATTTCAGAAAGATACGGTTCATCATTCTACTGAAAGTAGCAGGTGCATTAGTCAATCCGAATAGCATGACTAAGAATTCGTAATGGCCAAACTGTGTTCTGAATGCAGTCTTAAATATGTCAGATTTATCTAGCCTCACCTGATGATATCCAGACTTAAGGTCAATTTTACTAAATATAGAAGATCCTTGCAGTTTGTCCATAAGGTCATCAACTCTAGGTATAGGATACCTATTCTTTACAGTGATCTTATTTAATGCTCGGTAGTCAATACACATACGATAGGTATTATTCTTTTTCTTGACTAAGAGTACAGGTGCACCGAATGGAGAACTGCTAGGTCGAATTAAGCCTCTATTTAGTAATTCTTCAACTTGACTCTGGATTTCTTTTTGCTCTATTTGATTGTGCCTATATGGTGCTTTACAAGGTGGTTGTGTGCCAGGGATTAAATCAATCTTATGGTCTTCTGGTCGTGAAGGTGGTAAACCTGGTGGTAGGTCTTCTGCAAAACAGTCCTTAAAATATGTAAGAGATTCCTTATGCCTAGGGTGCATATGATTTTCCTTTGCGTGCAATTCATTCACCCAAATGAGATATGATTTAGTACTCTTGCGTAGTGCACATTTTGCTTGAGTATGCGAAAGCAGTGGAAAAATATTAGATGCATGCATACCATATAATGTAATAGGTTTTCCTTGAAAATTAATATTCATTGTGTGCGTGGAATAATCTATATTTGGGTTATGCTGGTGTCTCCAAGGCATTCCTAAAATAATGTCGCTTGACTGTAATGGGACAACTAAGAAATTTCTTCTTTCAATATATGAACCAATTTGAATCTCTAAATCTTGAACTTCTTGTGTGCCATTGTACCTAGTGCCTAAAAATGCAGCTTTTATGCGATAATGCGTAGGTATAGTCTGTAATTTCAATTCCTTTACCAATTTTGCTGAAATAAAGTCATGAGTACTACTGTCATCATGCAAGATAGTTCTTTCCTTTCCATGCACCAAACATTTCATAGTCAACAATGAATGTGGAGTAGGCATACCTGGTAAAGTGTCGGAAGTAGCAGTAGGATCATCCTCAACTTCAGTGAAATCAGGCATATCCTCATGCTCGTCTTCGTCCATGGCTCCAAGATAGTTGATATATGCTGGTGGCTTCTTTGAATGACAATTTGCTGTGAGATGCCCAGGTTGGTGACACTTATAGCATACTATTGGCTTGGCTTTGGTTACATTATTTGCAATGGCTGGAAGTCTGGGTAGATTTGGATTTACTTGTGGAATAGGCTTAGGATTTGGATTGACATTGGATGGTAATGCAGGTGGTTTAGCCCAATTCTTGCGGAAAGATGGTGTTGAGAAACGACCTGGATTAAACCTTCTAAAATTGGAATTGAATTGTTTAAATCCATAATTACCATTGGCTTGGAATTGCTGTGGTCGTCTGTCTCTTCCGCGTAACTTATCTTCAGTGTCGTGAGCTAGTGAGATGGTGTCTTCAAGGGTAGCAGACTTGAACATGTTTACTTCAGCGTAATAATGTCCAAGAAGTCCAGACATATACTTCCCTTATGTGTCGTCTCTGGTACGTCTTCAAGCATGCGTAGCTGTAAGAGTGCATTCCAAAAACGCTCTGTATATTGTGGAATAGGCTCATGATCCCGTTGTTGAAGTAAATCCCATTGCTTGATAGCCTTCTCATGAAATTGTGGTGGAAGGAAATTCTGCATGAACTTCTTCTTGAAATCTTCCCAAGTAGCAGGACATTCTATGCTCTTGTGTACTACAATCCACCAAAGTGATGCTCTGTCTATCAGATGATTAGTAACACACTTGATTTTATCTTTTTCTGGATAAGTTTCCTTATGGAAATAGTCATCAAACTGGCTAATGAATGATAAAACAGTTTTTCCTTCTCGTATGCCATTGAAAGTGCGAAATTTGAAACTTCGTTTACTTATCTTTGATTCCTTGTGAATGGTTTGTGCTTCAAGAGTGGCGTCGATGGTACGTCGAATCAAATCTTCAGCTTGAGGTTCTTCTTTGTCGGTAGACGCTCTTTGTAATTTTGTCAATTGCGCTTGCAATGCTTGCCTAGCCCTTCGCTCTTCTTCCAATTGTAGCATGATTAGATCCAGCTTTTGTTCCATGGTAGGCTCAGGTAAGTCGTCTTCAGCCATAGGATCATCCATATGTGGGGTCATCATCCTGTAAAACTCAATAAACCTTTCTCACTCAAAATCAGGTTAGCGGGATGAGCGTAGCTCAAATTCGGGGTTACAAAGCTATGTATTTTTGGGTATTTCTTTCTCAATTTTCAAAAAATCTGCAATATTTCCGTCTTCGTTTGCTGAAAATACTTCAGTGAAGCTGTAGATAGGTAGAACACTTTGCCACGAACAACTTTCCAGTTCAGAGTTTTTGCGTAAGAACAAGCCTTCTAGGAGTTTTGAGCACTAGTCAGTTCTGACTCCAGTTGACTAGTCTGACTTGCAGAGGTGCAGACTTAGCCGACTTGCAGAGTTGCAGACTTACAAAACTTAGGCCGACTTGAGGAACTTGCAGGACTTAATTCCACTTGACTTGCAGAACTTGACTTTTGATGCGCAGGACCCGGAGTTTAGTGACTTTGTTGCCCTGTGTGACTTGCAGAGCTTAGCTTGGACTTAGATGATTAAGCTTAAAGAGCTTAAGAATAGGAGTCGTCTGATTTCGTGGGGGGGGAGGGCCGTTTTTTCCACGTCGCGAAATTTTCGGCCTTCTCCTGGATCAGTCGATTTGGTTTCCTAGCTTCCCACCAAGTTCTAAGCTTTCTCTTAAGCTTTTTGAAAGAAATAATGAGAAAAATAATGAAGCTTATCTCTGGTTTTTCCATGACTTGATGAAGGAGATGGATGCGTGGTCCTCCGCCTGCATAGCCTGGTCCTTCGCGATCTGACAGTAGAAACAGGGGTTCTTGATCGCCAGAAGTTTGCCTGTATCGATGGTTCGCGACGAGATTGACTGTAGAGCCCGATCGTTCCTGGAGCTCCGACTTCGCTCGAGATTGGTAGTGATTGGAAGCTCTTGATCTCAGCTCCGCTCTGATACCACTGGTGCGCAGATTGGTCGCAGTATGCTCACGTAGTGAATCCCGGAAGGTCCCCAAGAACAATGAACTCTACCTTTTTGCACAAAAAACCATGTAAAAGTATGAACGACAAGAAGCAAGAGACCAATTGGGTTCAATCTCCCCCCATGCCTTGTGTGAGCGCTTCACAAAGCATGTATTTTATGTATATTTCCATCTTCATGCTCAATAATAGCCCAATTTACAAAAATATGACAAGCTTTTAGCTTTTGAGTAATTTGCTTTCTACAAAAATAGGAAAATAAAGCTAATGGATGGTGCCCATAGAGTCTGGCACGCCCAATCTCAATGTCCAAAATAGAAATAACATATTCGTGTGCATAGGCACATACAAAATAATAATCAATAATCGATGTCTCAATAGACATAACAAAATATAGGCGTGGCGCCTATCAAAATATAATCCAAAGGTCGAATACTCGCTAGACTCCAATGCTTTCCTCCACCACTGCTGCTATCTCTACACATCAACTGAAGCATTCACAATCGTTAGTAAAATAATATAATTAAACCGACAAAAGTGAATACCTAGCAGTCTTCAGCTAGATAAATAAATCAACTAGTTAGAAATAAATCCTACCCTTAATTTATTACGAGTGCGCACTCTAAACTCATAAACGTTTATTAATTTAATATGCATTTTGCGGAATCACCCGCTGTGGAATCACCCATGTACACACTAAATTAATGAAACGCCCGAAAAGGACAGGCGTCCCCATCAACTTCTCGCACAAAGAATCCTCTTTGTGTATGAGCCCCGGTCATCTAAGTTTACGGAATCCACCGTAAAACCTCACGGAATCCACCGTGGAATATGCCTCCTGGCATCATAAAGTCAATTTTCAACACCTGTTATATCATCCTCTTCATCTTCCATCAACTCTTCTTTATCTTCAAACCTTGCTCGTGAAAGCATGTTAGCCACGGGGTTTTTTAAAATCTACAATATGTGGAAAATCAAGGTTAAGTGTCTTTATATATCAATCTACCATAACATGGAAATATTGGGAGTTGAGCAGTTTACTATCATGCCCAAAAGAGGTAGACAATCAGTCTCTACCACTACATGAGCTCCAACCCAAATGGCATACCTAATCCCATCTGCATCATCTTGACCCACTATCCAATGCCAATCAGACCTGTATCCATGTGAGAATGATAGGCTGCCCATTCTCATAATTTGCTCTCTTTAGTGTTGGGGATGAAATCAATAAGCTCTTTAACTTCTGAACTGCCTTGGTATGCTGTTTACCCCATCAAAGCTTTTTCCTTTTTCTCAAGAGCTGATATAAACTCTCAGCCACATGAGCACAATGCAAAATCCATATAAAGTAAAAGACACATGCACCAAAAAATCTTCTCACCTTGGATACATTCAAACATGTCTCCCACATCTGGCTTATGGCATCAATCTTCAATGGTGAGGGATTTCTTCCATATGGTCCACACATGTGGCCAACAATCAATACTTTCTCCACTCCAAAAATTGACTTTTCTCCTGATAGAGTCAAATGCACTCCTTTAAGACGGCTCAAAATCCTATCATAATTAACAATATGATCAACCACAAATCTTCTACATCCCTATTCATTCAACTCTTCATTCTTCTCATGGATATCACACCCTTTGATCGGCACATCATCAAGAAAGAGTAAGGTCAACTGAGGAATATACTCCCTAGAAAATTTATGCATAACATTCATCACATGCGCCACTAAATTGGTTTCTCCTTGTGGAAGTGTACACATCCTAACGAATCCAAGCGGTGTCTTCATGGTAGTGATAGCCCGGCTTTCCAATGCAAGCTGGAACTGACCATATCCTGAATATAAATCACCCATAGAGTAAATTTTCTTGCTTGCAAATGCTTTTGCAAATTCATCCACTTTCAGGCTTGATCCAACATTCCTTATGGTGACTTTATTAACTGGTTATAAATCCTTTATAAACCTCAAAGCACCATTATTCTTTGGAATAGTAAACCACCGATTTGAAAATGGACTAAAGAGGGCTCCAAAATATGCATCCTGATCTTCTTGTTCAAAAGCTTCAATAACTTAGGAAACTATGCTTGAGGCACTAGAATATGATTTAAATTCCATAGCACATGAGGTATTGTAAAGATAACCATACGTGCAACTATGGTCGGATCAACACATCCAATTTCATCTGGCTGAAACACAAAGGCTTTCCCATGCCTTGTCAACATATGCAAGAAACAACCTATTTCTACTGGCAAAAGAAAGCTTGTATTACCATTTTTTAGCTTTTAACACCATATTGGGGAATATGGGAATTTCCCATAAGTTTGGGACACGTGGTCAAATCTTTGGATTTGTCATAACTTGAATAGTATAACTCCAAATCGAGTGCTCTATAGCTTAATAGATTCTATTTTTCAAGCACTTTCCAATGTTAGGTCACATCATATGGTTTTGAGAAACTTGTGGGCATGTTATCTGGGTGCCACCTTTTTAGTATTCAAAAAATGGGATTTGGGAGATTCCGAAACTCACTAATATTGTGTTTTTTGTAAAATTTTAGCTGTAAATTTTTATCCTACTCCATGTGGATCCTGGAAACTAGGCCATTGAGACACTTTTTTAGCCAACCCATCACTTTCAAGTGGTAAAGGCAAAGCCATAGGCTTAACCTTCTTTGCGATTGTCTTGTAATTTGCACCCACCCTTGCTTCAACCCTATTTTGCAACCCATATTGTAGCCCATAACATTCATGCTTAGCAAAATCTTGAATAACTTCATACATTTCTAAAGTATCAACATAAATAACCACTTTTTCAGCCCTGTTTTCAGCATTAATTGTTGCAAAAAGTTTAGCCATTGTATCAGCATCAACTAGCACTTTTAAAAAATGTCAAATATCTTTATTTGCAGCTATCAAACCATATGTCTTCAGCTCTTTTCCAGCCCAACCTACATATTTCTTTTGAGTCCTGCACATGGCTAAAATATTCTTTAAACTACCAATACTACATGCTGTCCATTCTGGCAATCCAGACACAAACACAATGCAGCTTGTAACCGGGTTGCTTGCCCCTTTTCTTCCCTTCTTATTTCTTCTCATGAGATGCATCCTCCATAATATGTTTAGGTATGGATTTTTTAGCCTCTTTTTGCTACTCCATTTTACTTCCTGTTATGTGTTTAGATGGACTTGAAGAGGAAGGACCAACAATGTCCTCTTCTCTTCTTTTGTTTTCTTCCATAAGAGCTTCTTGATTATGAGCTTTAGCCAAATAAGCATAGGCTCAAAATGAATCCACTGGTGCATTTCATCCTATTCTCCCTCGTATTCTTTGACTTGCATCAACCAATTTAACCTTTACTGTTTTTCCCTTTCCATCCAATCTAATGCTTGCATCCAAACGTGAGATTTTGCTTCAACCATGCATTCTTTACAAGCTTTATCAACCCTTTCAATTCTCAAACCATATGTAGTTACATCTATGGCTACAAATGCTATCTTGCAGCCATCTATTCCAACCTCTTTTGCATAACACCATTTCCCAAATTTGTCTCTATTGAAAGACCAGCATCTATTGAATGTATTTTGCCATCTTTCCAAAAGACTAACCTTTTTGCCTTTGCTTGATGGTAGGCTGCAGAGTCTCGCTTATCATATTGTAAACTGTCGCACCAAATGCATCTTCTCTTGTATCCCTCTCTATGCAGCCTTTGGGCTGCTGCTCGACCCTTTTCTTCTACCTTGACATCCGATTTTTTGACCTTTGCATCGATTTCAGTCAAATTTAGCCTCAAATCATGCATGCCCTTGATTAATTCATCCACAACATCACCTTTAAGTGCCAGACCAATTGGTATAGCCGGCTATTTTGCCATAGCTACAGGCGCTTTGTCTACAATTTCAATCCCCTTCTGAGCACTGGTAGATGTGGTGCATGTACCCCATCTTAGTTTCATCTACTCTCTCTTTATCAACATATGCACTGCCTCAGTTACATCAACCCAATTTGATTTCAACCCCGTTTCAGAAGAGGCATCTTCTAAATGATCAATCAACTTCTCCTGCAAGATAGGATTTGCAGCCTTTAGAAACAAATCATTTTTTTGGCTCTCCAATGATTGCTGCTCATTGGCATCCAACTGCGCATACGTACTTTCAAATTCATAGAGCAAAGCTGTAGCAGCCAACCCTTTATTGGGGGATTTTCAATCTAGTCTATAAATGTCTTTTTAGCTACCAAACCTACATCTTCCAAGAAAAACTCTTCTCTCAAAGCTTTCTTAAAAGCCGCCCAATCATGATATCTTTAATGTAACTCATTAATCTAATCATGCAATGCATGCATGGACAAACGGGAGAAATATCGACTCCATGCATATTGCGGTACCCCATGAAACAACATCTTTTCTTCATACAACTGGATGAAGGCCAATACATTTTGACCCTTAAACTGCTTCAATTCTTGTCCCACTACGTGCAATGCATTCAAAGCTAAGGAATCAATTATTTCTACTTCCTGCCGAGTTTGCATCTACTGTTGTAACAACAACTAGTGTTGTTGTTGTTGCTACAAAAAATCAATCATTTGTTGTAAAGCATTACCACCACTTGAACACTTGCAGAATCCCCCATCTTTACACACATGTTGTTGACTTTCACGTTAGGTTCCCACCACTGTCAGAGTGTTTGGGGTCGAAAGTCTACCACCATGGGGGTAAGAGATAGTAGGGTGAAGGGAGATTCAAGGAGAGTAGTAGATGAAAGAGAAGGGGTTTGAAGAAATAGACGATGTAGAATAAAATTGATAGAGGTAAAGTCTATCAATTTATTTCAGCATCCTATCATACATGGAAGACATCAGCTCATAATCATAGCTCATAACCAAATACATCCAAATAAGGGTGGGTCGAAGCCCAAGACACACTAAGACAATAGCTCAGCTCATACAAAAATACAAAACATAATCCATGATCATAATCCATGATCATGTTGCTGCCATCCATTGACTACTATAGGTATTAACCTCAAAATTACATGTAAACTTCAAACTAGTAGTGGTAGAAGCCACTACAACCAAGACACATATCAAATGATCTTGTCAAATCCCTGTCAAAGCTAAAGAAGCACTTCAACCCTATCAATAACAATGTATTCTTGCCCTTAATCAAGACTCCAAAATGCATAAAAATCCAATCATATCCCTCTCTAATGAAAGCCCAAGGTTGCCCTGTTATTTAGGGACCGTATCCAATACATACATTCACTTAATTCATTTGAAAGCTCTCCCAAATTGAGTGGACTATGGGCTGCCCTATTGATGATAGTTTTGAACAGTCCAAAATAGCCCATAGACTAAGAAAAATCACACCTGCCCCAAGTGGTACACTAGATCTCGAGAGCAAGAACCAAGCTTTAGGCATCAAGAAAAGCCTTCAGAATGAAGATGAAGTAAGAAGAGACTTTGTTAGTCATGGATTCCTTGTTTTTCCTTGTTCTTGATAGCACCATAGCTCTCTTCCTCTTCTTCAAATGCAAGGCCTAGACACACTTTTCCTTCCTCTCATTAATCTTGACCGTTCCCCTTGAGTTGAGCTTCAGTTGCATGCCTTGGAAGCTCCTCCTGTGGTCCAATTGTGCCAGCACTCTCCTCATAGCCCATGCTTTTGATTTGCAGCACATTTCATTCTGAAGGCCTTGCTCTTCAACTACATAACTCCTAAGTTTCGTAAGGCATACTTAAGTAACCTAAGTCATTAACAAAGGCATATACCATGTCCCATGCTCAAACCAAGTGGACTTGTCAAACTAAGCGACATCCAAGCAAAATGAGCTTAAAGAGTCACTGCTTTATGCCCTGTAACCTATCCTGAAGCTCCTCTAAACCAAGTATGTAGATCTACATGATCCACAAGATCTCCATTTTTCATACTGTAAACATAAAATCCCATGACAATGCCAATAGCATTGTGGCATATCAAACATTCTTAAATCCCCAATCACAACATTTTAAGTATCATAATATAAAGGCTCAAGTTTCATTAGGTCAAAATGTGTTCAATGTCATTCAATAATTTTCTTGATATAAAACTCATTTCCATAGCTCTCTAATCGGTCATTCATGATCCCTATAATGATTCATACCCCTACCTCTCTACCTAGAAGTATGTCTAGCTTTTTGGATTTTTGAAATCCTACTTGCATAGCCATCAAGACACCTCCCATGTATATTTTTATAGTATATACTTTTGATCTTGTTTTATAAAACCAATTTTGAGTATCATGTTTATAGGTTTTAACTTTTCCTAGTTGCAACTTTCCCACTCTCCAAGCTTTTATGGAGGTGTCACTTTTCTTTGCAACTTTTTATATGAAAGTTTTGGATCTTTTTCACCTTTGGTTCTCACATGTAGAATGACAATTACTTTTCTTCACTTTAGACTCGCTTGAATGTGGTAGCCTTTGTACTCTATTTGTTGCTATCCCCTTTCAATCTTTGCTAAGCATTTCAATATAGTTTTTGGTGATAATATAAATAACTCTTACAGTTGAAAGATTTTATTTTATGGTGAGCAACCTAGGAGAAATATGTATGTGTGTGTGCATGTGCAAATTAATATTGTGCAAATGAGGTGTATGCAAACATTGGTGAGTCTATACACTCTATCTTACCTCAAGATTTCCCATCCATATGTTTGAGGGACATCACTTGCTTCTAACAAGCTCAAGTCAAATTTATATTAGAGCATAAATGTAGCATGATATGGTTAGTATCCTCATTCAACTTTGGTAAACAAGCCACATGGATGTTGTCTTACTAATTATGATGTTGTCGAAGGGTTTTCGAAAACAAAGTCGCGTCCACAGAGGACCTTGATGAATTTCAAGATAGAAGATCAATCAAGCGAATAAGCAAGAAAAAAAAGTGATGCCAAGACTCTATTTTATTTCTGCCAATAACAAATACAAGGTACAAGAAGAAGAAACCCAAGTGGCCTTTGGGCTTAGGCCACCCATAAACTCCTTCTCCAACTCAATGCTTTAAAATCCAAGCATAATCTCTGCATTATACAAATTGCCCCCCCCCCCCTCCCCCCCAGCCAAATAGCCTGAAGGACATGCCATGACTTCAACAAATTGGTATTCACACTTCCCTGTTTTCAGCTTCTGGACAAGGTTCTGAATATTGCGGAAACCATAGCAACATGCAAAGCATAGCACCAACTCTCCATCAACCTCCAAAGTTAACTCCCTGAAGTCAGAATTTTGTAATGTCCTGAAGTTCGAAGGACCAGATAGCTCCTTCCCAAACAAAACATGAGCTGTGTGCCAGAAAATGCATTCCGCATAGCCTCCAGATCCTCCTCTTGCACCATATAAGTATCCAGATTCGTCCACATTAGTAAGCCTTTGGTTGCATTCCACTTTGTCAGTCTGAATAGTGTCTTGAACTCCCAGATTTTTGAGTTGCATTCTGATGACCTGCTTTGATGCTTTTCCCCATAAAGCTTTTCATAGCTTTCACTAAGCATCCAGATTTAATGGCGCAAGCTTTCGCCTCCATCCAGTCGCCAAGATTTTCGGCCTAGTTGCTTTTGGGGAGCTTGCAATTTTCAGCGTTTCGTCTTCTTTTCGTCGCAGACAATTTCAATTAGCTTTCAAGCTAATCATAAGCTTTAGCATACAATCATTGGCAATGATAATTTTAAGCTCTTTTCATACTAGGTCCCATTTAAACTGGTTCAGCACTTAACCTCTTTCACATTTGCACTCCATGATCTAGTTATTGTAAGTAGTCTTTCACACCTTAAGAATTCTCCAAGCATGGTTTTTAATCTCGGCCACACGTAATGTGTCTCGTATTTGGAATTCGAGTTCTCCTGTGGATTTTTTTATCCTTGGAGGCTTATTTAACACTCGGTAGTTTTATTCAAGCTTCTTGGCATCGAGTTTTTCAATATTTTTGACACGCACACACACACAAGCATTCATTCACACACACACAAAGATAAAAGCACATAGATAATATTATTTACAATGGAACGAAGTCCCAGCACACACAAGGGTTTGAGACGATAACTAGAAACACACTTACGGGAAAGCTAGGATTCATACACACAAAAACACGCAAGCCACATGCAGAACAAAATGCAAACACAACGATTAGGTATACACGAAACACAAATGTCACACACACAAACTTTTTGGTGGATTCCACACCTTGGATGCACAGCAGCACGACATCCACCCCCTTTGATCCTGTGCATCCTCCGGATGGGCCACCTACCCATGATCATTGTCGTCAAGATTCACGAATAGATCAATCTCTTTGTCGTCTATTTCCGGTATATCAGCAAGGTTATTTGACATATCATCTGTCTCTTCTACTGGAGTTTCTTCTCATTGCTCTTCTCTTGCAAATTCTTCCAATGCATAATCCTCATCTCTTTTCTTGAAAATCTTGATTCTTTTTCTTGCAATGGGCACTCTAAGCACTGTCCCATCCAATTCTGTCAGCTCATATGTTGCATTGTCAAAGACATGTCGGCCCAAACCATCTTTTCACCATCTTTCGAAGTGTAGTATGCTGATGTTCAAGGTTGCTATCAAAGACAAATACCCACCCCCCCTCTTCTATTGCTCTAGGCCGCAAGCGATGCCTGCTTTTCTGTCAAACCTGTCCTTATTTCTAAGTCTAGCAACCTTCAACTTGTCAATAGCTAGCTGAATATCCTTTGGTCTTCTCTCCAATTGCCAGATCCAAAGAGCTAAGAGCTCCTCTCTTGTCAAATTCTCCTGCCAAGGTAAAACTGACCAAGTCAAAGCACAAGTCTTAGTTGGCATAACCGGTTTCTAGCCATACATCAACTCTGCAGGCATATATCCTGTGGTAACAGTGTGAGTCATACGATCAGCCCACAAAGCAAATGGTAGAAGTCTCGACCATTCTCCAATCCGTCCTTTGCATGCTTTGGCTAATGCTTTCACTATCGGCGGATGCTCTCTTTCACTCTTTCCATTTCCCTCTGGATTGTATGTTGTGGTTAGAGCCAACTTTATTCCTAGTTGAGAGAAAAAATCCCTAGCTTCATCTGCATCTAATTCACCGCGATTTGTAGTGATCTTACCCACATAGCCATACCTGTAGAAAATTTCTTCCAATAAGAACTTACACACTGCACTAGTGGTCTTCGTCCTCAAAGGTTTGCCCTCAACATGATTGGTAAGATCCTCTCTAGCCAATACAATATATCTCATCTGCCGTAGACCCATCCTCATAGTAACCAAGTCAATTACCCACTTATAATGAATGCATAGCGGATAGGTCGGGTGAATCTTGTCTCGATGACGCACTATGGAATACATCTGACAGTCTCTGCAAGTCTCTACAAAGCGAGAAACATCTCTATACATGCATTTCCACCAACATTTTTCCTTAATTTTCTCATAAGTAGCCCACACTCCTCTATGACCAGCCCAAGGACTCTCATGAAACTCTCTCATCACCTGTAACTGGGTCTCTTTATCGCAGACAACCAGCAAGGGTAATCCACCTCTTTTCTTCAGGTGCTTCCAAAGAAATCCATCCTTGAGAAAATAACCATAGGCTTTTCTCCTGATCTTCTTGAACTCTTCATCTGTCCATTAATCTCTTTTGCTTAGTGTACTAAGGTACTTGCCAATCAGCAACTAATCTCCAGCATAGAGTTCTTCTATGAAAGCCACAATATCATAGACATGGCAAACATGATCAACCATAGCGGCTGAAATTTCTGCATCATCCTCTTCTGCAAGTAGTGTCTCCTCATCATCATATCTAGCTCTAGACATCATATCCACCACTGGATTATCCTTCCCTGCTATGTGTTTAAATTCTGGATTTAATGACTTGATGTATGCGATCCATCTCAGCATAGCTATGTCCAGAGTAGAGCAACTCGTAATCATACGTATCAATGGCAAGCAATTTGTCTCTACCACAACTGGGGCTCCAATAAAATACTCGTCACATTTGAGAGCTGTAACAACACCCAGTAATTCCCTCTTGATTTGCGGATACCTCCTCTGTCTCTCATTTAGGACTTTCACCCCAAACCGAATAGCGTATGTGTTTCCATCTGCATCATCTTGACCCACAACCCAACCTATGCCAATTGGACTAGTGTCAACTGTCAATACAATAGGCTTTCCACAATTATAATCCACTTTCCTGAGAGTAGGAGCAATCTGCAATAATCGAATAGCGTACATGTTTCCATCTGCCTCATCTTGACCCACAACCCAACCTATGCCAATTGGACTAGTGTCAACTGTCAATACAATAGGCTTTCCGCAATTATAATCCACTTTCCTGAGAGTAGGAGCAGTCTGCAATAACTTCTTCAATTTGTGCATGGCTCTAGTGTGGCTCTCATTCCAATAAAATTTCAACAATCTGCTATGTGTGCAAAATGGGATATCCAAATCATGTAAAGCACACAGGCTCCAATGAATCTCCGTACCTCTGAAGTGGTAGAACAATACTTTGTGATATTTCCTATAGCATCCACCTTCACAGGTGAAGGTTTCCTACCATAATACCCACACATATGTCCAACAATGACGACCTCATTTACTACAAAAACAGATTTATGCCCTGATAGTGTCAAGTTCACTTCTTCTAACGTGGCCAAAATCTTTTTACAAGCTGCAATATGATCAGCCATAAAGTATTTGCATCCCTGCTCATTTAGACTCTCATTCTTCTCTTCTTCTGCACACCCCTTAATGGGCACATCATCCAAGAAAGGCATGGTAAGCTGATGTATGTACTCGCAAAGGACCTTATGCATGGCATTCATCATATGCGTGACTGAATTAGTGACACCTTGAGGCAAGGTACACATCGTGACAAGCCCAATAGGAGTTCTCATAGTGGTTAGGTCCTTGCTTTCCAAGGCCAGCTAAAACTGATCATATCCCAAATACAAGTCACCTAAAGAATAGATGGCACGTCCAGCAAATGCTTCTACAAACTCATCCACAACTGGACCTATACCAACATTCCTGATAGTAACTCTATTTAGTGGTTGCATGTCCTGTATAAATTGGAGAGTACCATTCTTCTTTGGAACCGTAAATCACCTATTTGAGTATGGCGTAGATGAGGGCTCTAGGATTCCCATCCTGATTTTCTCATTCAGCAAGTCAACTAGCTTTGGGAGGTGTGCCCTAGGCATTGGAATAGGTCGGAGGTTCCAGGGAATATGAGGGATAGTAAAGATCACCATAGGGGCAATAATATCCAGATTCACACAGCCAATCTCATGTGAGAAGAAAGCAAATCCCCTTCCATGTCGCTCAAGCATATCTTGAAAGCACTGCTTCTCTGAGGGTAGCAAGAAATCACCATTTCCAATTTTTAATTCAGCAAGAGTTTTTGCTGAAAATTTATGGCCTATATGCTCTGGGTTCCTCAAAATTGGCTGGCAGCTCTCTCTATTTGTTGATCACTATCAGGTGGAAGCAGTCCAACTACTAGCTTCACCTTCTTATCCACAGTCTTGTATTTCTGTCAACCCTGGCTTCATTATGATCCTCAGCACTACTCAAATCTTGCTGTAAATCAGCAATTCTGCCCTCGCTGAATATCCTCATCCCTCTGCTCTATGGACTGCATAGGAACAACCCTAAACTCTGGATGCTGAAATATTTCAGTAGTAAACTCTATTGGCTGAAAGTTTTCAGCCCTCTGTGTCTCTGTAAGGCTGATCATAACCAGCCGAAAACTCTATTTGCTGAATTTCTTTAGCACTCAACACTTTTTGCTGAGTTATCTCAGCCTCTGACTCTATCTGTGACAAAATCTGAAATTTCATGAAACATGTCTAGGGACTGTACTGATACATTACTAGGACAACTTTGCATATCAGCTTTCAGTATATTTTCCATCTCTGTCATCGTATCTGCACAAACCATACTATCATACATCCCGTCTATAAGCTCATCATCCTCTAAAATACCTACATTTTTCAAATCTTTCTCCTTCCTGTACTGCGTGGCAGTTCTAGGCAACTCAAAAATCTTCTGATAACTTATCGAACTGTTTGCTGAAATTCCAACAAAATTGGAGGAAAAAACACTGCTGCGCCAGGAGGCGAGAACTCCAATCTCCTCTGCTCTGTACCATCGTCGTCTCACAGGACAGTAGTACTTAATGAAAATTCGAATCCCTTGCAACGGGCAAAGACGCATCTCAAAGAGTATCCCTGTTTCTAGCATGATTTACACACATAGTCATAAATTGGACTGTTCTCATACCATCTTTACTGCGAATCTGTGCATAAGCAGACCTGTCATCCATTACTTTTGTCTCCATGTGCATCTCTGTGATGAATGGATGTCCTAGGATTATGGGGTAAGAGCATGAATCCTGCACAAAGAAATGGAAATCCTCCTTTACATCTCCAATAGAAATCCTGACACTGGGACAGGCAGCATACAAATCACCTGCAGTGTTGTTGGCGGCTCTCATATGCCACCCATGCTCTACATCCATAGGCCATCTATTACTTTCATAAACTCCGCGAACTATGAGATTAATCTTTGAACCATGATCCACCAAAGCAACCTAAGGCACCTATTTCTCTCCAATTTTTACCATTGTTTCTGTAGTTGCCCTAGTCTAATGACTCCGTAGAAAGTGACTGCGTGGTACCAAGATAGGCTCATCAGTTTCAGCATAATGCATAGGCTGAACCCTCTTCTCTATCTGTGGAAAAACAGAAGCATTCTCGACCATAATCTCATCCTCATCCTCATCCAACTCCTCAATCAAAACTCCTTGTGTATCAATAGTAGGCAATGTATGCATTTTTCTCTTCAGGACTTCTTGTAATTGATCTTGAAACTCTCTTTTCAAGATGCCCAAAACCTCAGAAATAGTAAAAGTCACCTCATTGCCAAGTATCTTGTCATTAAAGATTTTCTTCATGTCCGTAGATGTCTCAATATCACACATTAATCTAAATCTTGGCTGCTTTCCCTGTCTAGGTTCCTGCCTCTTTTCTTTCTTCTGAGCATCCTCCATTTGTCATTTTGGCCACGGTCTCGAAGACGGCCCTGCAGTAGGTGGAGTAACAAACTCACCCCCTCTAGTCTTTTTAGCTACATTTGGATTCTCTTCATCTCTCTTACACTTCTCCTCAACAAGTACATCTGCTCCTTGAGATTTAGCCAAGTAGGCATAAATAGTGTACCTGTCAATAGGCGAATCCCAACCTGTCTTGGATCTGATGCTAGAACCTGTACTAAACAAAACAGTCTGTTGGATTTTTCCCTTGTTTGCCATCTCTATAGCATAGGTTCATAATGCTGACTAACTCTCTGACCCTTTCTCAATCTGGACTCCATATGCAGAGGCATCTCCTTAAGCTGCCACATAAGAAGTACGTAAAGCCATGTCATCCACTAATTTCTTCATTCTGCCTTTCCCAAAATTGGTAGCAAGCGGAGCTCCTGTTTCATTCAACTAGATCTTGCCATCTTGTCCCCAAAATACCAAATTCTTCCTCCTTGCATCTTGAAAAGATTCGCAATCCCTGCAATGCTGATGGTCGGTACTATCACACCAAATACATCTCCGATCTCTCTTAGGTGCACTAGGAGCACTAGAAGAAATAGTAGGCATGGTCGAGGCAAACTGCTCTTTTAATTTTCCCACCAATTCTGCTTTAACTGACTTCGGTGTCAAATCCCTTATGCCTTTGATTATGTCATCAAGAGAGGAAGGAACCAAAGGAGTGGATGATTTCGGAGCAGAAGGAGCCGGCATCGGTCTAGGAACAGAAGGAACGGGAGGATTAGAAACAGTAGGCACTGGCATAGGCCAAGTAACTAGCTGAGGAAGAGAAGAAATGTTAGGGGTAGAAGCAGACATAGGAGCAGAAGATGACGTCGGAGTCATAGATCCATTCTGTAGTCGGGTCTTCCATATCTGCCTCTTGGTCAAAGTCGAGATCGCATCCTGAGTGTCCTGCCAATCTATTTTAAGACCCATAGGCTTCGTGCGATCCTCAAGAAGCTCTCCTAATTCTTCTTGAAGATCAGGATCTACAGCTTGTAAGAAAAGCTCAACTTTCTCAATATCCAATGCTCTTTGTTCAACGACATCAAGCTGACTATACCTCTCTTCAAATTCTCGTATCAATTCTGAAGCAGCTAGACCTTTGTTTGGCATGTAGACCCACTCTCGGAATGACCGCCATGTAGCCATCCCAAAGTCCTCAAGAAAATACTTCTCTTTTAGGGCCTTCTTAAAATCTTGCCAATGCGAATTTTGAAGGAAAAGATTAGTCATTTTTACCCTCAAGGCGGGTGTGACAAGGCGAAGAAAATATTTGCTCATAAGTCCTATCGATACTCCAAAAAATCCCATCTTAATCTCATACGACTTCAAATAATCCGATACATTACGGCCATCGAATAGCTTCTTTTCATTTTCAATTGCTTCAATCACCTTAGTTGCGCTGATTGCATTCTCTTGCTCCGAATGTAGTTGTCTTTGCTGAGACAACTGTTGTTGATGTAACTGCTACTGCTGTTGCATATGCAATTGTGTCTGTTGATTTTGAAGTTGCATATACATAGACATGTTCTGCAAAATCTTCTTTAAAACATCTGTAGAAGTACTTGAAGCATAAGTAGATGACGGAGTCGAAGTAGAGGACAAAGCAGGAATCGTAGAAGGGGCTGAAGTTGATGCTGAAGTATCTCCCATCCTGAAATTTTTAAATGCGACGCTTTCACGTCGGGTTCACCAAAGATGTCAAAGGGTTTTCGAAAACAAAGTCACGTCCACAGAGGACCTTGACAAATTTCAAGATAGAAGATCAATCAAGGGAATAAGCAAGACGAGAAAATGATGCCAAGACTCTATTTTATTTCTGCCAATAACAAATACAAGGTACAAGAAGAAGAAACTCGAGCGGTCTCTGGGCTTAGGCCACCCATAAACTCCTTCTCCAACTCAATGCTTTAAAATCCAAGCATAATCTTTGCGTTATACAAATTGCCCCCGAGCCAAACAGCCTGAAGGACATGCCATGACTTCAACAAATTGGTATTTTCACTTCCCTGTTTTCAGCTTTTGGACAAGGTTCTGAATATTGCGGAAACCATAGCAACATGCAAAGTGTAGCACCACCTCTCCATCAACCTTCAAAGTTAACTCCCTCAAGTCAGAATTTCGTAATGTCCTGAAGTTCGAAGGACCAGATAGCTCCTTCCAAACAAAACACGAACTGCGTACCGGAAAATGCACTCCGTATAGCCTCCAGATCCTCCTCTTGCACCATATAAGTATCCAAATTCATCCACATTAGTAAGCCTTTGGTTGCGTTCCACTCTGTCAGTCTGAATAGTGTCTTGAACTCCGTAGATTTTTGAGTTGCATTCTGACGACCTACTTTGATGCTTTTTCCCAAAAAGCTTTTCATAGCTAAGCTTTTCTTAGCTTTCACTAAGCATCTAGATTTAATGGCGCAAGCTTTCGCCTCCATCCTATCGCCAAGATTTTCGGCCTGGTTGCTTTTGGGGAGCTTGCAGTTTTTGGTGTTTCATCTTCTTTTCGTTGCAGACAATTTCAATTAGCTTTCAAGCTAATCATAAGATTTAGCATACAATCATTAGCAATGATAATTTTAAGCTCTTTTCATACTAGGTCCCATTTAAACTGGTTTAGCACTTAACCTCTTTTACATTTGCACTCCATGATCTAGTTATTGTAAGTAGTTTTTCACACCTTAAGAGTTCTCCAAGCACGGTTTTTAATCTTGGCCACACGTAATGTGTCTCGTCTTTGGAATTTGAGTTCTCTTGTGGATTTCTTTATCCTTGGCGGCTTATTTAACACTCCTTCGTAGTTTTATTCAAGCTTCCTGGCATCGGGGTTTTCAATATTTTTGACACGCACACACGCACAAGCATTCATTCACACACGCAGACAGAGATAAATGCACACAGATAATATTATTCACAATGGAACGAAGTCCCAGCACACACACGGGTTTGAGACGATAACTGGAAACACACTTACGGGAAGCTAGGGTTCATACACACACAAACATGCAAGCCACACACATAACAAAATGCAAACACAACGACTAGGTATACACAAAACACGAATGTCACACACATAAACTTTTTGGTGGATTCCACACCCCGGATGCACAGCAACACGACAATGTTTTTTGTGCTATGTTTAACCAATGGCATCTATTGTAAGATGTAGGAGGACTAATGATGAGTCATATGTTGAAGAGATAAAATGGTGGAATGGAATACTATAGATATTTTAATACAATGTTGACTTGATTTGGTCTAAAGAGTTAATATTGGATTCCTTATTATTGGTAACCCATGGTGTTGTGGTCCAAGTATGCCATGGCTATTGTGTCATGTGTGATCTATGTTTAGCAAAGACACCTCTACTTGATATATCTATTGGTTCATGTGTGCTACTCTTCTTCTCCTAGCTTGCCTTGTGCTTAAGTAGATATAGCATTTCATTTGTAAAGTACACAAACTTGTAGCTCTATAAAAGGATACCAATTGTGAACATGTGTTAAACATGCCTCAATCTAACAACATTTAAGCAAAAGATTCTTCTCATACGTCTCATTCCTACTTTGGATTGGGATTTGGTCCATCAATGCCCTAGAAACTAACTTGCCCTATGTCTCAGTAGATATAACACTTCATTTGTAGAATATTGAAAATTGTAAATATATAGAAGGCTACTAATTGTAAACGTATGTTGGACATGCCTTAGTCTAACAAAATTCATCAAAATTTTATTCTCATGTGTTTCATTTTATGTTGGATTGGGCTTTCGTCCATCTAATGTACTAGAAATATTTGTGATATGATTAGTACATGAGTTGAGTCTATTTGTATTACACCTACAATTGTTATACACAATGATGCAAGGTCTTTGTTTTGTACCTTGTGAACGAGTTTCCTTTCTTAGCTTTTCTAGCTACCAAAGTCTAGATGTTCATTCTTGGGTTTCCCATTTCGCATAAAGTGTAAGGTATTTATATATGAAATAGCTACAAAGATCTTATTAGTTTAATATATAAAGAGTTTGTAATTATGACATTCTCCATATGTCATCTTTAAGATATTTTATATTTTGTACCTCTCACACACACACACACACACACACACACACACACACACACACACACACACACACACACACTCTCTCTCTCTCTCTCTCTCTCTCTCTCTCTCTCTCTCTCTCTCTCTCTCTCTCTCTCTCTCTCTCTCTCTCTCTCTCTCTCTCTCTCTCTCTCTCTCTCTCTCTCTCTCTCTCTCTCTCTCTCTCTCTCTCTCTCGATTTGGTTTTGCATTCTCATATTACAATCCATGCCTCATCCAATCCTTTAGAAAGTTTATTGATATATATTTACTTTAACTATGCCTTCTCACAAAATTTAATCTTTAGGTATACAAATATTTTGAGACATTACTGATAATTTAGTAACTATTTTGTTTGCATGCATGGATGAGTACTTATGCCTATATGCATAAGTATTTGAGAATTTCATATCTTTAACATGCATACATTTGCATGTCTACATGAAAACACACTCATGTGCATGCAAGCATACCTTGCACATGTCCCTGTGACTTGCACATATCTATGCATACACACATTTGAGTTGTTGAGTAAATTTCTAAACCAAGCATACATAGTATAACATGATAGAGAAAATTCAAATGGAACTCAATATCTCTCTTACTATTAATTATCTTTAAAATAAAAGCTCGAGATTGAGCATTAAACGTTTCTACATGTGACTTGATTAATGAAATTTCAAAGCTTTATCCAAAACTTATCATTATCGTAGATCATATAGATCTTGAATGCATTGCTATATAAATTTTCCAGCTAATTATTATTTTCAATAGTAGTTTCTTCATCATACATAGCCTTTGAACATAGCCTCTTCTTTTTCTTACCTTGCAAGCCCCTTGTGATTACATCACCTTGTTTTAAGTATACTTCACTAATGTTTTCTATTATTAGCAACCCATAAATTCAATCTATGCTCACATGTAAGTATATCAATTCACATGAAAGAGAAATAAGGAAGTTAAAAATAGATAACCCAATTTTAGTAGTACAAAATGTAGATATTAAAATACTATTTAAAAACACTTGAATGTGATTCTCATTTTCCTTATATAGAAAAATTCCTATATAGAAAAATTCCTATATAGAAAAACATTTGAATGCATTGCTATATATAAATTTCCTATATAGAAAATTTCCTCAATAGAAAGACACTTGAATTTCAAAGCTTTATCCAAAACTTATCATTATAGTAGATCATTTTTCTCCAACTTGAAAAGATTGCATTTTTCATAGTTTGCACATTCCTACTTATGTCAATTTCTAATAAGGAATGATACAACAAATTTTCAACTAGAAAACTATATAGAGATTGTTTTACACAACAAGAGGCTTCCCCCATATAAGAATATTATAGCAAAAATGTTCCAATTTTTACTCCACCTCTAGAGGCATAATCCAATTTGCTTGAGACTTTTCTATGTTATGATATGATCATGGTGTAAAGAGAGGGTGGATGATACTTCAACAAATGTAGTACTAGTACTAAAATCTGAAATGAATAAAACCCCATCACCTTCTTGTCATAACAAGCCATGCTTGGCTACTAAATAGCACTTCCAAACTCTAGAATTTGGTTCAAGTATCATTCACCCTTCGTGTAAAACAACAAAAGAAATGGTCATAATTGTCTCATTTCTCCTCTTCTAGAGTTGACAACAAGTAATTGCTTTCTCTAGCAATCCACAATAATAGTCATTAGCTATGTCATCATAGTAGGCTCACAAGCTTGCTCTTTACCACCATTAGAAGGATAAATGCAACATCTTGAATGTATTTATCTTCTTGCTCTAGATCCTTTCACTCATTGACATACTTAATCAACATTTCAAGGTCCATTTGAGTAAGGAGCTCAAATTCCCAAATATTATTGAGTAAATGCTGCCTATACTCCACACATTACACATGAAAATGAGTAAATAGATTAAACATATGTATGTTACCATATGAAAACTAATAAACTAATACTACTAAGTTCAATTACCTTCAAAACTCAAAAAGGACCTATGGCCATTAGTAGTACATGAATATTTCTTTGAGTTGAAATATGCATACCCAAACCACAAAATAAATTGTGATTCTTGTCTCATTCCTCTTCTTCTAGAGTTAACAAGTAGTTTCTTTTCTCTAGTAATCCATAGTGCTATAGTCACCAACTATGCCATCTCGAGTAGCTTTAGGAGCTTGCTCTTGACATTTAGAATGGAAGCATGCATGACATATTGAATGTCTTCATCTTCTTACTCTCGTTGCTTGCAATCATGGGCATACTTCATTAATGCTTCAAGATCCATTTGAGAAAGTAGCTCAAAATGTTGAATCTTATTGAGTAGATGTTGCCTAAATCTCACACATTTCACATGAAAGTAAGTAAATAGATTAAACATAAATATCTTAGCATATGAAAGCTAATAAAATACTATTTCCATGTCCATTGACCTTCAAATCTAGAAGAATACTTATGGCCATTAGTTGTATAAGAGTCTTCCTCTAAGTTCAAAGATGCATCTAGAATAGACAAAGGGTTGAACTGCTAGAGTTCGTCCATATGTAGGTGCAATCAATCTAGTCAGCATGCCTAATCAAGAGTAGTTTCATTGTCAAAAAGTCTTCAAATGAAAGGTAAAAGTCTCACACAGCGACAACAAGGAGAGTGTTTTGTTTTGAATCTTGAAGGAAGAATCATAAGGTTAACAATTTCATAACCAATCCTAGAAAGAGTATTTGGAAGCAACTACAGTAGACCACATCTTGCACACGGAACTTTTGATCATTCCCTAAATAGGAAAAAAAGAGAATTCCCCATGGAATTCCCTAGTTAGAAATCACATAGGTAGGGAATGCAAAAACTACAAAAAATGGGATAATTAGAGTAACTAGGGAACTCGAAAGAAAATTTCCTATGTAGTAGGAAAAGTTTCGTATGTAGAAAAAAATTTCCTATATAGAAAAAAAATTTCAAGACAATGCCCTAGCTATCTTGTAAGTAGGAAATGTCCCAAATTTCTTGGTTTATATATATATTTATATATATGCAAATTTCTAATCAAGAAATTACACAAGGAATTTCTAAGTAGGAAATTACATTTGGAATTGATGATTGTTCTTAAATAGGGATTAATGAGAATCTTTTTTATTGTAATGCTTCACTATTGAATTTTAATATATTAAACATGAGCACACATAAACACTTATTCATGTAATAACTCCAAGAACTCTATATAAAGATGAGAGATATGTAAGAGCCTTAATGGTCAACCATGCATCGTTAAGAAATTGACAAAATATACACTCAATATGATACACCTAACTCTAGTGTACCTCTAAAATATGGAAGCAAAATGTATGCATCACCATGAAAATCTAAATTCCTAGTCCAAAGTTTGTACACCATGAAGCATAATGACTACATGTTCAAGTACATAAGATCAAAGGGATTTTTTTTTTGAGTATATAAGAACCTTACAGGGCTCAATTCATCCTCTAGCACAATTAATCCATGGCACTCTCACTACACAAACAATGGTTCTATAAGTGTCCCACTAAAAAACATGTTCATGACTAGTCTCTTTGGCACCTTAGTTTTTCTCAAGACAAGATTGGCCTCTTGCATCGAGCCCATTATATCTAAAATAATACTCCAAAACATGAAAAAAAATTCCACATCATGAAATTGTGGTAACCCATAAAAAAAACAAGTGGTGTGACTAATAATCATCAATAAACCTCAGCCACTTGCTTTCATTGTCAATGCAAAAGTGAACAATTGTAGAGATACATGTTCCACCCCTATTTAGAATGCATAGAATCCATATCAATATCAGTAAGTGCAATCCATGTATTCAAGCTTCACTCCATCTCCATAAGAATCCCAATTTTAGCCAATACAAACAATTCCACATCTTAATAACTATGCAAAATAGCATGTTTTTTTGCCTCACTTGCAATTCTCTACGTAATGCGAAATCGTATGAGAAGGATCGATTATGTGTAGACAAAAAACATACAAATCAAGTGAGATGACCCATACTCTGAGTGATATCTTTTCAGATGGCCTCATCATGTCTTCAAACTATGTCATCACCCTTCTAGTTTGTGAATACCAATCTTCCTTGTGTTGAGAAGGGTGGTAATAGTAAATAACCCAATTTACAAGTAATTACTTTAATCAAACACAAGGAACTTTAACAAATTCCCATGTAATTTTTAAAGAAATTTTCTAGTTTATTGATATAGTAAAATTTTCCTATATAAGGAAACTAGTGAGAATTAGTAAATAGTAAAGCTTTTCTATATAAGAAAACTAATTTGAGCAATTAATATTGTAAAATATTTTTATATAACAATCATAATAGTTTTCAACATGTCAAGATTGTGGGAGAGAAGGAAGGAGTCTCGCTTGAAGCTTTCTTGCTTGCACAATGGGGGAAGACACACAAGGGTGGAGGCTGAAAACAGTTTTCCTCTTCTTAGTTGTGTAAGCCAAAAGAACTCTAGTACAAAGAAATAGAAGAACCCTATATATGGGTCTCAAACCAAACTCAACTAACTAAGGTGGCATACTAACTGAGCCACGAACTAGAGTAGATAAGGATAGCTACCATGTAGCTATTATTCATGGGCGGTGTACCAACCGCGTCTGCAACTGACAAGTCGGTGACATAAATATACAACGGTCACCCTGGCGTATCACGAGTGGAGCTCGATATCTCAACACTCCCCCTCGAGCTCAATCCCAATTCTTGCACACCAAGCAGGTCTCTGAACTTGCGCAGCTTCTCTGCGCCCAATGCCTTCGTGAATATGTCAGCTACCTGATCCTCTGTGCTGACATAAACTAGATCAATAAGACCTAGTAAAACCCTCTCTCGCACATAGTGATAATGCACCTCAATGTGCTTTGTTCTAGCATGATAAACTGGGTTATTTGCCAAGTGTATACTACTCATGTTGTCACAATAAATGACAACTGGCCCATCTGTAGACTGATGCATATCATAAAGTAGCTTATGCAACCAAGCTACCTCACATGCAGCCATTGCTGCACCCCTGTACTCAGCCTCTGTGCTCGACAAGGCAACTGTAGGCTGTTTCTTGCTGCTCCAAGTGACTGCAGCACTCCCAAAAAAGAATACATATCCACTGGTAGATCGTTTATCAGAAATACTACCAGCCCAATCAGCATCAGTGTAT
Source organism: Lygodium microphyllum (assembly GCF_053477565.2). Taxonomy (NCBI): domain Eukaryota; kingdom Viridiplantae; phylum Streptophyta; class Polypodiopsida; order Schizaeales; family Lygodiaceae; genus Lygodium; species Lygodium microphyllum. Next base: position 40,115,189 of record NC_141140.1, on the reverse strand, counting down.
CCATGCAACTGTATCTGAACCCCAGTCTCATAAAATAGTCCATACTGCAATGTGGACTTCACATACCTAAGTATGCGTCTAGCCGCATCCAAATGTGGTTTCCTTGGAGCCTGCATAAACTGACTTACCAATCCAACAGCATAGCTCAAATCTGGCCTGGTAATAGTCATATAAATCAAACTTCCTACTATGCGTCTGTACATAGTAGGGTCTTCTAGAAGCTCACCTGCATCTGTGCTCAGCTTCACATTTTGCTCCAAAGGAACTGAAATAGGCTTACAGCCTGTCATCCCATATTTTGACAGCATGTCCAATCCATACTGCCTCTGCAAGAGCTGTATCCCACTTGGTGATCTAATCACCTCAATGCCCAAGAAATAACGTAGCTCTCCCAAATCCTTCATCTCAAACTTCTGCTTCAATAGCATTTTCACATGAAGGATATCTTCATCACTGTCACCTGTCATAATCAAATCATCAACATAAATGACAAGCAGCATAATACCTTTCTCTGTTTTTCTCACATAAAGTGAGAAATCTGCCTTGGAAATCTGAAAGCCAATAGTGACAAGATACTGTCCTATCTTGTCAGACCATGCTCTAGGTGCTTGCTTCAAGCCATACAAGGCTTTCTTCAACCTGCAAACAAACTCAGGATGAACAGCATGCACATAACCTGGTGGCTGCTCCATATAGACCTCTTCTTGCAAATCACCATGCAAGAAGGCATTCTTTACATCCATCTGATGTAAAGACCATCCCTTTGATGCAGCCATAGCAATGACTGCTCTTACGGTTGCCATCCTTGCAACCGGACTAAATGTTTCTTCATAGTCAATGCCATATGTTTGTGCATACCCCTTGACTACTAATCTTGCCTTGTATCTGTTCACAGAACCATCAGCATTGTGCTTCACCTTATAAACCCACTTACAGCCAATTGCATTCTTACCTTTAGGCAAAGGTACTAACTCCCATGTAGCATTTGCTTCCAAGGCATCCATTTCTTCATCCATGGCTTTCTCCCATTTTTCTTTTCCCATGGCTTGCTCAAAAGATGTGGGTTCTGGTTCCTGTATCACTTTGACCATATATGCATAGTGAATGGCTGTAAATCCATCATATTTCAGCCTATCCACAGGATACCTAGCTCTTGTAGACCTGCGCAAAGTAGGTTCACTCCCAGGTGCTCTCAAAACATCCCTGGTCTTCCTTACTCCAGGTGTAACAATAGAAGGAATACCCAACTCATCATCAATGCTCTGTTCTGAGCCACTGGATTCACCATCCACATAAGAGTGACCTGCATTCACATCAAACATGGGCTGATCAACCTTCTCTTTTCCTTTTCATGATACCTGCATACCACTATCTGCATTGCTTTGAGAAGATTCTCCTGATCTCAATCTGCCTGTCCATGGCGAAGAATGTGAACCACTGCTAGAGGACGCTCCAGGTCCACTAATATTTTGTGACTGCTGCTGTGAATTCTGTGTAGCATTACCATTTTGTGCATCTTCATCATCAATCACATTTACTGGTTTATACCAGCTACTCATCTCATCAAAAACAACATCTCTGCTCACTGTAAACTTACGAGTAGAAGGGTTATAGCATCTATACCCTTTTTGATGCAGAGAGTAACCAATAAAGATGCACTTCTCAGCTTTTGGATCCAACTTGGATCTCAGCTCATCTGGCACATGTACATAGGCAATGCAACCAAAAATTTTCAAATGAGAAATATCTGGTTTCCTACCAGTATACCTCTCCTCTGGAGTCATTCCATGTATTGCTGCAGTGGGAGTCCTGTTCATTATGTAGACTGCTGTAGCAACTGCTTCAGCCCAATAAAAATCTGGCAAGTCTTTTTCATTGAGCATGGCACGAGATACCTCTCCAATATGCCTGTTTTTCCTTTCTGCAATTCCATTTTGTTGTGGGGTATAACTGCATGAATATTGCTGCTTTATGCCATGCTCCTGCAAGAACTTTGCAAACTCATTTGAGAGGTACTCTCCCCCTCCATCTGACCTTAGGCATTTTATCTGCAAGCCTGTTTCTTTTTCAACCATAGCTTTAAGAGTTTTGAAATGCCCAAAAACTTCACTTTTCTTTTTCATAAAATACACCCAAACTTTTCTGCTATAGTCATCAATAAAACTGACAAAATAATGACAGCCTCCAAGAGATGCAGCTTTAGTTGTCCACACATCAGAGTGAATTAATTCCAATGGCTTCTCACTCTCTTGAACATGTCTAAGAAATGGTTTCCTTGCCTGTTTTCCAAACTGACAGGCTTCACATACCTTATGCATTTCTGCAACCTTGAATTTGGGCAATCCTGCAACAATATTTTGGGCCTGCATTGATTTAAGTCGCTGTACATTAACATGACCAATGCGTTTATGCCAGATATCAATATCTGCAACTACACCGGTCCCATGTGCAAACATTGCTGCACTCAATTCAGACATGTCTGCATCCAATGTAAACATTCTGCCCTTCTTCTTTCCTTTTGCTATCAAGCGACCTTTATTTTTCATATCCTCAACAAAGCATCCATGAGGATTAAATCTGACCTGCAAGCCCTGTTCAACCATTTGACCAACTGAAACCAGATTCTTGGTGATATTCGGGACATGAAATACATCGGACAGGTATTTCTTTTTCCCACCCTGCATAGACAAGGGAATTTTTCCAATCTGCACAATAGGATGTGCAGTATCATCACCAGTCTCCACAAATCCTGGTTTTTCCATTTTCCTTGCATCCTCCATCCATTCTGCATGACCTGTCATATGGTTTGATGCACCTGAGTCAACATACCATACATCGTTGCTTTCTTCTCCACTTGTCACAGAATTGTTCATGTGCTGCACCATGAACAAATGCTCATTTCTGTCATCACCCTGTCTACTAGAAGATGCATAATTCCCTTGTTGCAGTTTTCCATTCATGATGTCATTCTGCTTTTTATAGCAGTCTTTAGCCATATGACCCATTTTACCACAGTAGTAGCATTCAACATTACTGTTTGCATTTTGGCCTCTTTGCCATCCACCACGACCTCTTTGGCTCCCCCTGCCTCTAGAGTTACCACGTCCTCCTCCATAGGACTGGTTTTCTTGAGTTTGCTGCATATTCTGATTTCTGACACGGCCTCCAAATCGGCCTCCTCTACCTCTGCCTCTACCTCTTCCAGCATTTGAGTAGAAGACAGCTTCTTTTGAAGTTCCTCCTGAAGAAGATGCACCACCATTTCTCTGTTCCTCAGAAATTAGAAGAGCAATCAACTCCTCAAAATCAGGAAATCTTTCACGAACTAAAATGGATGTCCGAAACTGTGCATAATCCTTTCCTAGACCATTCAAGGTCACAGAAACTAAATCATCATCTTCCACTGGCGACCCAATGGAAGCAAGTGCATCTGCAATCTTCTTCACCTTCATGTGGTAGTCGTTGATGCTCATACTTTCTCTTTGCACATTATGCAACTCTTGCTTGAGCTGCATTTTCCTGGCTTGCGTATTTGTGCTATACATTTTTGACAAAGTATCCCATGCCTCCTTTGGCGTACTTGCATCCTGAATATGCACAATCATAGAGTCTGAAATACTGATAGACAGCCAATACATAACTTTCCTGGCTCTCTCATGCCATGTTTTAAATGCCTGCATTTGTTGTTGATTGGGAACATCAGGAAGAACTGGTTCTTCTTCATTTCCTGCAACAAATTCCCAATATCCTTTTCCCATAAGGAAATTCGTCATTCTAAACTTCCATGCCTGGAAGTTGTTCTTGTCAAGCTTTTCAGTGACAATCTGTGAAAGAGAATCAGACGCCATTACAGAATACTGCAAGAAATTCTGTCACTGCAAAAAACACAGCTTCACCCTCACAAGGGTAAATCTGCAAAACTGGCGAAAGTGGTATTTGACCACACAGTCACTTCCTAGTGACGATTTTGCATAAACAGGAACCAAGGATGATTCTGAAACTCCCAATGTCTCTGCGCACAAGCATACGATGCAATTTCTACAGTAACTTTTCACCGACCTGTAGAACAGTGGTCGCACAGCATAGAACTGAGCCTTTTCTTGAGTGCGTGCAGAAAACTTCCGTCTGCAAAACAGGCCCCGAAATGGCCTCAAATCAAAAAAACAAGGTCGCCGAGGGCTAAAGCCCTCGCCCGCAGCATATACTGCCCTCTTGCTTCACTGCGAAGGGCGTCTCAACCTGAGACAATGCACTCCTGCAATTTCCGGCTGTGCTACCTGCAGAGATCTGCTCCCAAAACAGGAAATGAAAGCAACACTGCTCCTCTTACCAGACCACCGCGAGCTTGGCTTGCTTTCTTGAGCTCCTTACCACGAACAAGGCTCTGATACCATGTCAAGATTGTGGGAGAGAAGGAAGGAGTCTCGCTTGAAGCTTTCTTGCTTGCACAATGGGGGAAGACACACAAGGGTGGAGGCTGAAAACAGTTTTCCTCTTCTTAGTTGTGTAAGCCAAAAGAACTCTAGTACAAAGAAATAGAAGAACCCTATATATGGGTCTCAAACCAAACTCAACTAACTAAGGTGGCATACTAACTGAGCCACGAACTAGAGTAGATAAGGATAGCTACCATGTAGCTATTATTCATGGGCGGTGTACCAACCGCGTCTGCAACTGACAAGTCGGTGACATAAATATACAACGGTCACCCTGGCGTATCACGAGTGGAGCTCGATATCTCAACACAACAATCATAACATATAATCAATTATCCAATAAAAAGGCTCAAATATCATGGGAGTGGACTTATATAAAATAAAAAAAGCCAATGATGATAGATTGATGTTCAATGTAGATGCAATATTTGTTTCCACTATTAGTCCTTGAAGTTCTTCTACAGCGTTACTATTTATTCCAAATGCCTCATGTAAGCTGATGGTATTTTCCTTTCATCTATGTCATGAAATAAGAAGAAATCCCAAGTTAAAGTCAATATATCTTCGTCTCTTCTATTTTTCCATCTCTATTAGCCAAACTTTTCTTCCATTTAAACCCACATTTTCAACATTCAATATCAATTATAGGTGTAGTGAAGCTACTTATAAATGCTTGACTAAGCTGATTATGAATTCCTTTCATCTATGTGAAGAAACAAGAACAAATACCAAGTTATTGTCAATAGATATTTGTGTGTTTCACTTTTCCATCAGTATTGCTCAAACTTTGTAGCCATTTGAACTTGCATTCTTAAATTTCCAAATCAATTAGAGGTATCTATAAATAGATTTTACATATTTGGTTTTATACCATTCATGCTATAAACATGTAAAAACTTGTTCTGGAAACATGGATACAATCAAATGAAACTCTCAACCAAGCATATGTAAATCTTGGTCATTAGAGATAGCTAAATCTGGATACTCCAACATATAGTAAGTCATGGCCTTATGGCCTATATCGGAAACTTGGTCACCATAGTATATTTTCTATCAATATACTAAGACCATAAAAAATATGTGCTTTACAATGTTATTCAAAGTTTTCTAACTATGAATCCAAAACTAAATGAAACATAAATGGGAAGATAAGAGATGAGTAAAGTATTTGATGATGCAATAGAAAAGACTACCCGAATACAAACCATTACAAAGGCTATGCATCAATGGTTCAATAACCTACAATAAAATATGCAAATATTGTATGTAGTTCTCTACCAAGTAAAAAAGAGTAAATACACCTTCCAAGGCAAAGAGGGGGACCGTCTATAGGTATTGGAACCCCTTGCAATGTTTGATTAGTAGCTTTCAACACCATATTAGTGATAACATTTATGGTATGCAAAAGAGGGCCAAATTTATTTCTTCTATATGTAGATAGTAGCTGCAAAATATGTTCAAAAAGACTAGAAAGTTGTTGACAAATACCTCCAACATTGAGTAAATTACTCAAAACTCTACACGTTGATTTATATGCCTAAAGTTAAGCATTCTAACCAAGCATTATACCTAACCTCTTAATGGACACATATACCTTATTGTGTCCTCTTAAGGGTTACATATACATTGTGGTGTCTTCAAGACCAAAAGTTTCTATCAAAGATGGGTTTCCACTTAACCATCAAGAACTTCAATCATTATGAAGCACTATGTATCTCAAGTATCATGGCATATACCAAACAAATAATATAAGTCCCATATTTTTGCAAAGTACAATGAACACTTAGGTGGCCAAGTAATATTGCCAACTAACATCCCTAGTTAATGAAAAACCAAAACACCAAGTACATTGATTCTATTAGCATGCACCTATATCAACACAATCCATGTTTCAAACACAGTGCTATGCAAGCATGCCCTTTGCTCTCCTTTTTTTGATTGCAATTTCACTGGAAGACCAAATGTACATTTAGTGCATCATTGATGTATGCATGCTATCTATATGGGTGTAAAATGTGAAAAACCATTAATGTAAAAAAATATATAGACCGGTGTAGCTAGCAAGGAAACTTGCTTTCAGGACCTTATTCATTGAGAAATGGTAGTGAGTACCACTTGAATCAGGACCTTATTCATTGAGAAATGGTAGTGAGTACCACTTTTCAAGTGGATTGGAAAATCCTCCTTGGCCACAACATAAAACATATGTATTGAACAATGCTAAGAAAAAAAGTCTTGAATATGTTTGTATTCACTATTGATCACTCTTATCAACTGACCTCTTGGAGTATAATATTCACTAGTCTAATGTTGTTGCTGTTGGAATTTACTACTAGAGATGATGCTTTAGAAATTTCAAGCTATTGTTTGTTGGTCTAGGGAATAAATTTTTTTATTTGAAGTGTTGACCACTACTACTACAAATCTCTTTGTCACTAATCTACTATAGTCATTTCATTATTGAAATAACCTCTGAGCTAAGTATCAAACTCAAGACATCTCTACTATTTGGTTGGCCTTGATCACTCTAGTTTGCCTACACATAGTCCCCAAGAGCTTCCCCCTCTACTGATTCAATAGCTCTTTGTTCTAGCCATTGCTCATGGGAACTTCTTGTCTAGAGGTATCTTTCCTTGCAAACAACTCCCCAATTTAGTAATTTTAGATTGTATTTAAAAATATTTTTACCAATAAGACCATAAAGAATATCAACTCCACCAGGTCTTTTACTTTTTAGAATAATGTGAGGATTTTTGTCAGTGCTCCATTAGAAGGATCAATCACACATTCTATACTTCAGATTTTCCTTCTCTTTACCCTTTGTTATAGCAATCTCAACGGTCTTGATGGGACACACTAGGTTGTAGCTCTAGGCATGAATCTGCCCCTTTATGGCAATGATGTTGGAGCCCACAACCTTCTTAATAATGGAGCAAGCTAGCCTCTAATCAATTGAACTTCATTGTAGCCACCCTCTTACCTACTTTCCCAACTCTCCCTTCACTTCTCTCCTTCATTTTTGAGTCAATCTCCATTTTCACAACCATTTGGATAGACCTACAAATCTGAATGCCAAGTTGTCCACACTTATATTGTCACCCCTCATGCCAATCTCATGAGCTAGGTGACTCATTACTCGAAGGTGTTGAAACTCCACATTATCTGCCTCAAAAGAGCATCCCTCTTCTTATATTCCCACATTACAGATCATCCAACATTTATTTTGGAGAAGTAGCCTCCACAGTGAAGTACACAATCATCTCCTTTCACTCCAAGGGATTTCTAGCATATTTGAGATGCTAATTTCTCAAAGTCTATTGTCTCCTCATTTGGATATGCCCTAGGTGGGTCAGGACATGCTGCCTTGTCTAGTATTGAAGCCAAGTATACATAGGCCTAGGCCTTGCTACCAAAACCACTTGACTTAGGCCTCACCAAATGATTATGCTACTTTAGAGCCATCCACAAGAACTAAAAACAACTTCTCTTATACAAAACACTTACTCCTTCTTCAATGGATTTTGCATGGTGTCTTTATACTAGTCTCACACATTTCAAGTTCTTCTCTACTTCCCTGATACCATGGATAGCTACATCATTGGTAAGCAGTGCATCCCAATGTTTTCCGAGCTTCCATTCTACATCCTTTATGAGTTTCCTTTTTCAATCCATTTAAGAAAATTAGCAAGAAATTCTTGTAGTCGATACTTCTTGAGGTTTTCATTTTTCTATCATATGTGTGCCCTGCCCTTTTTCCTATGTTGCCTAGTAGTCTTTGTAGGCGAGTCATGGTTTTCTTAGAAGATAGGGCATTTCTTTTCACTACAGTACCAACCTCCTGCAAATAGGCCACAAAAGAGTCATTTAGGCCACTATGCTAGGCACAAGGAAAAAGGTTTCAGATTGTACATCACCTACCGCTGATGTAGATACATTGCTTCTAGCTACATGCCCAAAATATTGTATTAGAGAATTTGGGAATCTCTAAAGTCCCACTTTCAAATAAGGGGTAAAGATTTGGCCATGTGGCTACATCTTAACCCATGCTTCAAATTGGGACTTGGAAAGACAACCTATATAGTAATTAGGGTATACTCCACTTTCAAGTAAGGGGACAAGATTTGATCATGCCACTAAATATTAACTATCTTGGGAATTCCCAGACTATATGAGAATTTCCAAAATCCCTAATATAGTGTTCCTATTGGCTATGCCATGGAACCCCCATCTTGGATTTTAATAGTATTATGATTGTGGCCTATAGACATGGAAATACAATAGTGCCCTTTGATTTCCACTATGATTGTATGATCATCTTTATGCGTACACTGTGCTTTCTCTCTAGTTGTGGATGATGGTCTGCAAGTAATTTTAAAGAGCCCTCCTTATGGTAGAAATAAATAATCGGCATGTGAGGGTACAATACATGACAACTTGAGGTTCAGTCTACTACAACACTCCCTTTGTCTTGCTTTCAAAATAAATTGTCCGCCCTTTTATTGATTATTTGCTATAATCACTAGTTCTATTTGTATCACCCTCTTTTCATGGTTTGGTCACCTTCTTAATCATGGTCTTCTTCTCGATGCAAGTTAGAATATCATTTTCCTCCCTTAAAAGACAGTAACGACCGCTATTCAATGTTCTCATGAGCCCACCATAATCTCTTCCTTCTTTACTCATCTAGGAATAGGCCCCCTCTTCGTTTTGTTCAGGTGCATGTGGTGTGATGATGATGCCAGGAGGCATATTCCAAGCTCGATTCTGTGAGACCACGGTGGATTCTATGAGGTTTTTCAGTGGATTCCGTAAAACTATATCTACTTGCAAGGGCTCGTACACAAGGTGGATTCCTTGTGTGAGAAATTGATGGGGACGCCTATCCTTTTTGGGCATCGGATTAATTTAATATGCACGTCGGTGATTCCATAGCAGGTGATTCTGTAAAATACATATTTAAATTAATGGATGTTTATGAGTTTAGAGTGCACTCATATTAAATTAAGGTTAGGACAACAGAGTTTCAACCTATTTTATTATTTTATAGCTGAAGACTGCTAGCTATTCACTTTTGTGGGTTCTAACTTATTATTTTCTAACAATTGTGAATGCTTCAATTTATGTGTAGAGTAGGCAGCGATGGCGTTGGGAAGCATCGGGCAATGGCATATATTCAGATTATCTTGAAGAATTATTATTTTTGATGGACACGTGTCTTATCACTAAAGGCGTAAATATTTCCTTAGGCACTCTTATTTATTAAAGCACTTGACAAACATTTATTATTTTGTATATGCATAGACACTTGGTTTAAATATTTCATTATTGGACATTGTACTTGGGCACAATCTGACTTTTTGGACCCCCAAATGCTTTATTATTTTTTTGGGCAAAAGCAAACACAAAATCCAAAGCACGCTAATTGTAAATTGGGCTATTTTTGAACTTGAAGATTACTAAATTTATAAATACATGCCTTGAAGCACTCAAACAAGGCATGGGGGGAGATTGTACCCAATTTGTATTTTTGTCTCATGTTGTGCAAACCTCTCTTCTTGCTTTATGAGCATTTGTAGAGTTTTTTGTTCTTGGGGACCTTTCGACATTCACTACGCACGCATACATCATCTGATTTGTGCACTAGTGGTATCAGAGCAAAGTTGAGATCAAGGGCTTGCAATTGCTTACCATCTTGCATGAAGGCAAAGCTCTTAGAATGAATAGGCTCTACAGGTAGGAATCGTAAATAGCAGCATGTTCGTGGTAGTGAAAAACCCCTTGCTCTGCTGTTAGGTAGCGAAGAACCACTCCTAGGAGGTGGAGGACCATCTCTCAAGCTCCTTTGTCAAGAACATTTTTTCTTAGAGAAGCACAAAAGGAAGATTATGAATTTTATAATCAATAATCTTAATAATTTTAAAAGAGCTTAGGCTCTTTGAAATCTGACAATCCGTGGCGATAGGAGGAATTACAGGACGTCGACGTCATCCACAATGTGTTGCCATCCTAGTCGATTAGCTAAAAACCATTAAGCTTTCATAAATCTTAAGGCTATAAATCTTATTAAAACTTAAAGATTTTAATCTTCAATCTCTTCCATAGTAGGAGTTCGCACCGAATCAATCCCAAACCCGCTTCGCAACTCCAACAAGCCTCTATTCCTACCTGCACTTTGACAGAGTTGATTTCCAGCAAGCTAGCTGTCACACATAGTCTGTTTCTCGCTTGAAAGAAGACCGTCATCAATTTTCGTATCTGCAAAAGACGCAAGATCCCAAAAGCCATATTAAAAACAAGAGCAAGCCTTGTAAACCTAAATTTGAGCTACGCTCATCCCTTTAACGAGATTTTGAGTGTGTGAGGTTGTTTGAGATTTTGTAGGATGTCCGATCAAAACATGGAAGATTTTATGGGCGGAGGTGATTTTCTAGAGCCGACTATGGAGCAAAAATTGGACCTAATCATGATGCAACTTCAAGAAGAGCAAAGAGCACGTCAAAATTTGCAAGCATAACTGGCTACACTTCAAGGATCCAGTGTTGATCACGATAGAGTCCAACCCGAAGATATTATTCAATGTACAATTGACGCAATGCTTGAAGCATAGTCTCTCAAGAAAGAAGCCAAGATAAGTAAAATAAATTTCAAATTTCGTACTTTTAATGGGCAACGTGATGAAAAAATTATTCTCACTGTCATCAATCACTTTGATGATTATTTCCACGAAGAGCAGAGCAGTATATGCTGAAAAAGATAAACTTAAATGCATCACTAATCATTTAGTAGATAGAGCATCATTATGGTGGATTGTTGTCTGCAAGAGTATTGATTGTCCCTCTACTTAGGAGGCCTTTCAAAAGAACTTTTTGCAGAATTTTCTTCCACCTCAATTCCATGAAAAAGCAATCAAATAGTGGGATCTTCTACAACAAAGAGATCATGAATCCATTCTGCAATACAATGAGAGTTTCTAGAGTGCCTTACTACAACTTTGAATGCTTGAAGATGTTCTTGAGGTGATCCACAAGTGCAAGTATATGTCCGGTTTGCTTGGTCATTGCTATGCAGAAGTGAACATGCATAAGTATATTTCCAACTAATGGTAACTTTGGTACAAAGCAATTCAATTCTAACTTTCGAAGATTCAATCAAAATCACTTTGTTGCTTCTTCTTTCTGTAAATCTTGGACTCAACCCCCTGCTTTACCGTCAAACACAAACTCAAACCCTAAGCCTTCTTTCCAGCCAAATCCCAACATACCCAAATTTTCAGCCCTTACCAATAATGTTTCCAAAGCAAAGTCTATAGTTTGCTATAAGTGTCAACAACCTAGACACTTAGCATTGAATTGTCAATCCAAGAAGTCAACTGTTCAAATAAACTACTTGGGAGTGATGAAAGAAGAAGACCATAAACATATGCCAGACTTCATTGAAGATGACAATGATATCGGCGATGCTTTAGATATTTTACTAGGTATGCCAAATCCTAATTCATTATTAACGATGAAATGTTTTGTGCACGGTCAAGAAAAGATTGTTTTGCATGATGATGGAAGCACACATGATTTTATTTCTGCAAAGTTGGTAAAAGAATTGAATTTATTTACTGTTCCAACTCATTACCGCATAAAGCTTCCATTCTTAGGCACTAGATACAATGGTACACAAGAAGTTCATGCTTTAGAAATTAAAATTGGTGATTATGTTGAGCACAAAGATTTCTTGGTTGTGGCTTTACAAGTTAGTGATATTATTTTAGAAATGCCTTGGCATCACAAATATAATCCCGACATAGATTATTCCACACATTCCATGGAATCTTATTCTAATGGAGAACAAATCACATTACATGGAACATACATTGATAATTTTTCCCTGCTTAGTCACACACAGGCTAAACATACATTGAGAAAAGGTAGCAAATCATACTTAGTATGGGTGAATGAAATTGAAGATAAGAAAAATCAGATGCATCCTAGGCATACACAATTTCTTTCACAATTTAAAGATTGTTTTACTGCTGATTTACCACCTGGTTTACCAACTACATGTCCTAAAGACCATAAAATAGACTTAATCCCAAGTTCTCAGCCACCATGTAACGTACCTTATAGACACAATCAGATTGAACAAAAATAAATCCAAGCACAAGTTGAAGAACTCCAAACCGAGGACTCATTAGGCCCAGTAGTTCTCCTTTTGGTGCACCTACCCTATTAGTCAAGAAGAAAAATAATACTTATAGGATGTGCATTGATTATCATGCTCTAAACAAGATTACTATTAAGAATAGATATCCGATCCCTAGGGTAGACAACCTCATGGATAAACTATAAGGAGTCACTATCTTTAGAAAGATAGATCTCAAATCTGGATATCATCAAGTACGATTGGATATACCTGACATTTTCAAGATTGCATTTAGAACTCAATTTGGTCATTATGAAAGATAGATCTCAAATCTGGATATCATCAAGTACGATTGGATACACCTGACATTTTCAAGTCTACATTTAGAACTCAATTTGGTTATTATGAATTCCTTGTTATGCCTTTCGATTTGACTAATGCACCAGCTACATACAGTCGTATGATGAATCGTATATTTTTGAAGTATCAAAACTGTGTAATTGTTTTCTTTGATGATATATTGGTTTTCAGTAAGAATGAGAATGAGTATTGTGAACATCTATCTTTGGTTTTAAAATTGCTGAAAGAGAATCAATTATATGCTAACCCTGACAATAGTGAAATTTCCAAACCCAAATTGAATACTTAGGTCATATTGTTTCTTTTGATGGTATTCATGTTGATCCTAAAAAGATAGAGGCAACTTTGAATTGGCTAATCCCTAAAAATGTGCATGAGTTACGTTCTTCCTTAGGTCTTGTTAGCTTTTATAGAAAATTTGTGAGAAAATTTTCATTGCTTGCATTGCCTTTTACAAAGGTGTTGTATATCATTGGTTTGATAATCAACAAAAGTCTTTTGATTTATTGAAACATGCTTTAACACATGCACATGTTTTGCAATTACCTGATTTTAATTGACCATTCTTTCTAGTATTCACTGATGCTATCAGATCAAGAATAGAAGCTGTGCTTATGCAAGATTCATATCCCATAGTCTACTCTAGTTGCAAAATTAAACCTTCTGAACTAAAGTATTCTACCTATGATAAAGAATTTTTAGCTGTAGTTCAAGTCTTATATAGTCGCGAACGTAATAATACGTAGGGGGTTCGTGAATGTCACTCGCCACATAGGGACACTTTACAAGATGGAAGCCAGGAGTTCCAAGTAAAATCCAAGAAAGTTAACAACAAACCTTTAACAAGGAAGAAGAATCAAGAACAAGACAAATGGGAAAGCAAGCTTAATAGTTGAGGTACATATGCAAAGACTCATGGTCAAGGGAAGGATTAGTGAAGATGACCCTCCTGACTAGCTTTAAACATAATTGGAACTTCACTCGAGATGAAGCTTAAGAGATTGTTGAATCCTTTCTTGATTGCTTGTGGCTTGATACAAAGTTGAATTCATTGATGGTAGAACAAGAGTTGTTCCAAAGAGGCAAGTAGAAATTCATAAGAAAGTCCTCTCATATGTTCGTAAAGTGTCATATATCCCTCATGAAGTTGAGCTATTGCACTTGCTTTAATCAGTTCTTCAATTTAATCAATTTTAAGGAAAAGATTCCATACCTCCAAGGTGTGTCATTTGGACCAAATTTGGTGGTGGCTTTCCACAAAACATCCTCTTCTCTCTCTTTATGTGATGCCCATTTACAAGTGATGTTATTTTAAGTCTTCTTTATGGACAAGCTACTAGTTTGCACTATTGCGCTAGGTAGTTGGCTCTTATTCAATCGGAAAGAAGTTCTCAATAATCTATAATTGCACTGATTGTTACGTAGAACTATTTGCCTTTCAAATTGCCAAAGATCTTCTTTACATACCAACTTGGATTCAGGAAGGACTGGTCTTAAACTTTCGCATGGACAACGTAATATCTTGTAGAAGATCACCACTCTCTTGCTGTGTCACAGAAGTCGCTACTTGCTGAATAATTGCAAATCTCTATTTTCCATGCATGTGATACTTTCATAAACAATATTTATGGCCTTGTTTCTGTTGAGAAATGTGCAATCACATCAACCAAAGCCTCTTTATTTGGAACAAGCCTTAGACTAGGTCATGTATGCATGGTTTATTAAAACCACAGTTGGTGAATACCATGGTAACTTTCCACCTATCTCCACCTACCAATACCACCTACTGTAAGCCTATAAAAGGTACTCATCCCCACAGTCATTCCATCAGTCACATTATCAATCAGTTGTACTTGTGTTATGCTTGGATAATATTAGTTGTTCTTCTTTGTCAATGCTTCTACCTCATTATGATTGTTTATTTGCTCATCAATGATCCTCCATAGCATGCATTCTCAATATTTTAACATGGTATTAGAGTGGGTTTTAAGTTAGTGAATCATCAAGCCACTAATTGAGTCATTCTAGTTTGAAATTTTAGCTCTCTCCACTTTTCCATGAATCTCTCACACCTACCTCCATAGCTACCCACCTTCAGTGGATGACTTGAATCTCCCTCTCTAGGCCATTTTAGCTCATGATTTCTTCTTGGCAAATACTTCTAACTCAGGACGCTCCTGGCCATCATGTCAAACCCCGACATTGGTGGCCCTACTGTCCAACATTGTGTCTTTACTCAGTCTTCATTGCCAGTTTTTGCACCCTCTCACTTCGTACTACTCAATCCACCTGGATGTGCAATGATGCTGTCCAAGACCATAGGGTAATTGAAGCCATACAACCAATCTATCTCCAACTCAGAGGGTTTGTAAAATGATTGAGTCTATGTGCTGCAATCAGCCAAAAATTAGACGACTGCTAAAACCCTAATTGAGAAGCCATAGCTCCTTCAACATCAAGCTTCTATTTTCCTTCATTTTCTAAAATTTTTAGTCAATTGTAATTGTTTGCCACTTGGGTTAGAGTTATTACTTAGTTTCTAGTAACATTTAAAGCATCAAACCAACAAGAAGGAGACATTTTTTGAAGATTCAAGTTCAATCCAAGAAAATACAAGAACTGTGTCCATTGACACTCAGCTAGTGCTTTTAGCACTGATGACATTTAACAAAAGCAGCTTTGCCTATGATCAAATCAGTTTTTTTACAACTCCAGCATCAAATCAATGAGGGGAAGACTCAAACTTGCAAGATATTGAAGATTCCAAGTTCAAGGGCATCATAGTCACCAAATCACCTAGTATCTCTTGATACTAATCACCTAGTGCTTCTTGGCACTTGTGCTCAATTGAAATTTGAAAATTTTGGAGCTAATTTGCTATTGATCTTGCAATCTCAAAATGGGCAAAGACTCATGACATCCGTATTCAATGGTGTTGGATTCCATACATGGCAAACTAGGATCAAATTGATCCTAATGAAGAAAGGCTTGTTGTCAATCACAAGTGGTCAAGAGAATAAACCAAGGGAAGCTGCACTTTCATTTGTATGGGATAAAAATGATGGTAAGGCTCAAGCTATTATCAAGCTCAAACTTGATGACAGCTACATTAATCATGTTGATGATTGTGAAACCTCTTACGTGACATGGGATCAATTAGAAACCCTATTTGGAGCTCATTCCAAATCTTCAAAATATGGTTTACTGATTGAATTTTTAAGGCTTGACATGTAAAGTAATACCTTAATTGCAACTCATTTGAATTATATGGAAAGCTTGTTGACACAACTTGCAGGAATCAACTTGAAGATGGATGAAGACATTTGCATTGGAGTGCTTCTCAAAAGTCTTCCACCTGAGTTTGATAATGTGTCTACCACATTAATCAACATGCCAAAGCCGAAACTTGTGGACATCAAAGCCTCTCTCTTGGAAGAGGAAAAGAAGATCAAGAATAAGGGAGAAACTAGCATCCCAAGAGGAGACCAACAACTCCTCTATGTGAAAGGGAAGAAGAGCGTAGTCTATGATTTTTGTAAGAAAACTGGGCATATTGAGAAATTTTGCTATTCTAAGAAAAGGTCTCAATGAGCATATCTTGCTACAGTCAAAGAAGATGAAGACAACATTGAAAAAGAAGGAGAAGAAGAACCCCAAGAACAAAAGGATAGGACTCACCACAGTCCCTCTTTTGTAGCTCATTTTTTGATAGACTTTTTAAAAATTTAGCATGTGGATTTGCTTAATGTTCCCACCATAAGCTCCTATACTCCATATGTAACCTCTGCACACTACAGTCTCTACACACTTAGTGAGGCTTTGTAACAGCCTCTAGCTTTGTATGGTTGTCTTTGTTTCTTCCATGTCTACACTTAACAAGGTTCTACTCATGACAGCCTGTGTATACTCAGTGTCTTTTCTGGTTGTGATTGAGGAGGGGTATTAAGAAATATGCAACCACATCCACCAAAGCCTCTTTGTTTGGAAAAAACAAGGCAAAGAAACATATTGCAAATAAAGCCTTAGACTAGGTCATGTATGCATGGTTTATTAAAACCACAGTTGGTGAATACCATGGTCACTTTCCACCTATCTCCAACTACCAATACCACCTACTATAAGCCTATAAAAGGTAATCATCCCCACAGTCATTCCATCAGCCATTATCAATCAGTTGTACTTGCGTTATGCTTGAATAATATTAGTTGTTCTTCTTTGTCAATGCTTCTACCTCATTATGATTGTTTATTTGCTCATCAGTGATTCTCCATAAGATGCATTCTCAATATTTTAACAGTTTCTGGTTCTTCAGAACTCAATCAATTGCAAAAGAATTTGTTTAAATCCAGTTGTAACAAGATGCAAAGCAATGTACTGATGACATAGGAGGTGATCCAAGGTTGCTTCATATTTGTCTTTTCATGGCCAGATTCTCTGGCCATAGCCAAATTCTTTTGATAACATCAGCCTGCAGAGAAGGATAAAAAAAATATACACGGTGATTGTATGGAAGCAGTGTTTCAAGGTGGTAGAAATAAACATTAGAAGTCAGCCTCCTAAGCACCTCCACGTGCAGATCTACTTCCGCGTGCTCGCCGTTCATCGACTTTGTCTTCTTCTTCAGTGTCCTCTACTGCTACTTTGTCACCAGCTTCTTTGACTTATCAGTTTCTTCTTCGTCTTTGCCTTCGACTGTAGGTTTGTCTTTGATGTTTTCATTACCAGAGTTCCCTCGTTGATTCCAACTTTGTCTTCATCTTTAGAGCTTCTCTTCATCACCTTCGTCACCTTCAGCAGCTCTAGACGTTCTCCCTTGTCTCCTCTTCTTCATCGTGTTCACTGATGTTCATCTTCGTCACCTTCCGTCTTCTCTCCCCTTTGATACCTATATCAACTACATCCCGCTTTATAATCGGCACTACCCTTGACATCTGATTTAGAGCACGCGGTCCACAAAAGCATGATGCTTTTCTCTCTAGAAAAGCTTAGGAAAAAGCTTATCTTTTTAAAAAAATTATTTCATGACATTAGTGATTTCGTCAAGTGTATTAAAACAAGCTTCCTATGTCAAGGTTTACATTATCCTTGAGCTGCCATCTTTCAGGGTGCTGCCATAATTATTATTTATGTGTATTAGAGGTAGATATGTCATTGATGATGAAGAAGTCCACTTGGACAAACACAGTGGCGGCCTACTGAAAAGATTGGTCCAGCGCACTGTAGCATGTCAGTCTTGTTATCCCAAGCAAAAGAGAGGCCCTCTCTTTCCTCCATTGCATCTCATTCCAAGCACCTCAGTGTATGTTGAGCAATCCGATGTGCCACTCAAGCAAGAAAACATTTGAAGTTTAGCATCTCGTGCATGTAGCTTATGCAGGTAGGATCCCTTTCCTTGAAAGCTTTTATGTTCGATCTTAATGCCTCTCAAATCAGTCCGATTAAAGTCATCAAATTTTAAGGGTATACATATTCAAGAAGAATGTTGTAGAGACCCATTAGCACCATATACACTCAATATGGTTAATATAAGCCCTTTGCACAAGATCAGAAGATCAACGAACTCTCAAGATGCATGCTTTCACAACCTGTGAAGTGCAAACTACTTTGCATCCTCCTCAAGATCACTGTTACAAATGCATATTTACAGGCAATGACATGGCACAAGCATGTTTTGTCACAAGGCATTGAATTGAAACTAAACTTCCCATTTGCATCTGATAAAACATGGCACACGGCTTTCTTATCAAATAGTGAATCCTCATGGCCTTTTGAACATACATACTTGAATGCTGTACAACCAGTCAACAAACGATACTCCATAAAAATTATGAACGTACTGAAAGAATGTTCCTTGCCTAACTACTTGTGTTCGTGCATCATGCACACACAACGGAAAATAAATGCCTAATGATGCAAACTAAAGAGTTCAAAATCCTAGTGAAAAAAATTGCCCTCAGGTTCCGAGTGGTAGACGCATAGCGTCACGACATCCATCCGCTCCAAACCTGCACATTCTCTGGATGTGCCACAACTACCCATCCTCATCACCGCCAAGCTTGACGGTCAATGCAATCTCTTCATCTTCAGTAAAAGCATTTGCAATGTCCACATCTTTGTCTTCATCATCTCTTGGCTCAAGACCATCATAAATTGCATCATCCAACTCCTCGACTGCAAAGGCTGCATCATCTCTTTTCTTGAATAGTTTGATTATCTTCCCTGCAATTGGAATCCACAAGGCCATACCATTAATCTCTACTACAGAATATGTAGCATTATCATAGACGTGCTGCACAAAATAGGGCTCAAACCATCATTTGGAAACCTTGCGAATAGCACTATGCTAGTTGTCTAGATTGTTGTTATAGACCAACACCCAATCTCCTTCCTTATTTTCTTTTAGCCTCAATCTGTGTATGTTATCAAAGTGGTGTTTGTTGCAAATCCTGGTTTCTTTGAGTCTTTGAATTACTCTCTCAATATCTTTAGGTCTTCTCTCTAACTGACGAATACGAAGAGCCAAAAGATCTTATCTAGTCATCTCTTCTTGCTGCCACGGTAAAACACTCCAAGTAAGTGTGCAAGTCTCTATAGGCATGACTGGTTTCCAGCAATACATCAACTCAGCTGGCATATATCCTGTACTCACACTGTGAGTAGTGCGATCAGCACATAAGGCATAAGGCAACAACGTAGGCCACTCCCAAACCCGTCCACCACATGCTTTGGCCAAGGCTTTCATAATTGGTAGATGGCCTCTTTTGCTCTTCTCGTTGCCTTCTGGATTATATGCCAAAGTCAAAGCAAGTTTAATACCAAGGTGAGAGAAACACTCCCTAGCCTCATCAGCATCCAACTCACCTCTATTTGCAATAACTTTTCCAATACATCCATACATGTAAATAACATCCTCCAAGAAAAACTTACAAACCACTGAAGTAGATTTCATTCGTAATGCTCTTCCTTCCACTTGATTTGTGAGATCTTCTCGTGTCAAAACAATGTAGCGTATCTGCCATAAACCAACATGCATAGTAATCAAATCAAGAACCCACTTATAATGAATAGATAGCGGGTAGGTAGGATGAAGCTCATCGACATACTGAAGAGAACAACTGATAATCAAGGCATGTCTCAACAAATTGTGAGATATCTCTATACATGCCTCTCCACCAATAGCGCTCTTTGATCTTCTCATAGGTCGTCCAAATATCTCAATGCCCAACCCAAAGACTTTCATGGAATTCTTTCATGATCCGCACCTGTGAAGTTCTATCATAGACAACTCTCAATGGCTATCTTCCTCGCTTTTGTGGATGCTTCCAAAGTAGCCACTTCGCAAGAAGAAACCATAAGATTATCTTTTGATCTTCCTGAAGTCTGCATCAGTGCATCCATCTTGTCTAGACATAGTACTCAAATAACATCCAATTTGTAAATACTCTCCTGTATACAAAGATGAGCCCCATCATCATCATCATCAATACAAGAAATATCCATATCATCATACCTTGCTCGTGAAAGAATATCGGCTACTAGGTTGTCTTTACCTGCTATGTGCCTCAACTTAGGATTCATGGATTTTATGTACCCAATCCATCGAAGCATGGCAATATCTCGAGTAGAACAACTCGTGATCATACCTAGAAGAGGCAAACAATCAGTCTCGACAGCCACATCAGCCCCAATGAAGTACTCTTTGTCATTCTTGAGAGTCGTGACAACTCCCAAGAGCTCTCTCTTAACCTGCGAATACCTTCATTGTCGCTTGTTTAGGACTTTTTCCCCAAACCGAATAGCATATCTATTCTCATTTGCATCGTCTTGGCCAATAATCCACCCAATGCTGATAGGACTAGTATCAATAGTAAGAATAATATGTCTCCTACACTCATAATTTGCCTTTCAAAGAGTCAGAGCAGCTCTCAATAATTTCTTTAGTTTTTGCATGGCATTAGTGTGTTTTATCTCCCAAGAAAAATGTTGCCCTTTCCTCAAGAGCTAGTAGAGATTATTCGCAATATGAGTAAAATGAGGAATCCAAATAAGATAAAACACACAAGCCCCAAGAAACCTACGAACCTCTAAAGTAGAAGAGCAAGTCTCCACAAGCTTCTCTATGACATCAACCTTCGCAAGAGAAGGCTTCCTGCCATAATATCCACATATATGACCAACAATCAAAACTTCTCTGGCTTCAAAAATAGACTTCAACCCTGACAAGGTCAAATTCACTTCCTCTAGTCTGCAAAGTATCCTCTCAACATATCTAATATGTGAAGTCACAAAGAATCTGCATCCATGGTCATTTAAAGAATTATATTTTCCTTCTTCCAAACAATCCTTGATAGGTAAGTCATTAATGAAAGGCATAGTAAGCTCAGGAATAAAATCTCCTAGAACCTTGTTCATCCCATTCATCATATGGGCAACTGAATTCGTAGCTCCTTGCGGAAGCGTATACATTCGAAAAGCGGCGTAAGGGTGTCTTCATCGTAGTCACATCTCTACTCTCAAGGGAAATCTTAAACTGATCATATCCAGAATAAATATCCCGAAGAGAATAGATAGCACTAGCAAAAGCTTTAGTGAACTCATCCACAATAGGTCCAGCACCAAGATTTCGAATAGTGACCTTGTTTATTGGTTGTAGGTCATGTATGAATCTGAGTGTTCTTAGGAATTGTGAACCATCCATTGGAATATGGAGCTGAAGATGGCTCTAGAATCCCCATCCTGATCTGCTCATTCAAAAGCTCTACTAGTTTGGGCAAGTGAGCCCTTGGCACATAAATTCGCCATAGATTCCAAGGGATATGAGGAATGGTAAATATAACCATAGGAGTCACAACCCTAGGATCAAAGCATCCAATATCATGTGGAAAGAAAGCAAAAGCTTTGTCATGTCTGCATAACATCTCTTCAAAACATCTTACCTCTTCAAGAAGAAAAAAATCTTCGGTTCCAATTTTCATCTCTTTCAATATCTTAGTTGAAAACTTATGTTCGATACCTGCATGATCTTGCAAAGGAGGTTGCATAGCAGCTCTCCTAATCATCTCATCACTATCCAAAGGTAGTGGTCTTGCACTAACCTTCTTGTCAACTGTCTTATATATTTTTTGAACTCTGGCTTCATTGCTATAACCTGCAAATTTCAACCCTCGATGAAAATACCCTGGTAAACATAATTTTTGCTGTGTATAAATAGCAACACCCAAATCTTTTTGCTGAAATATGTCAGCAAAGAATACTTTTGGTTGAGAATCCTCAGTACCCAAATTATTTTGAAGCATGAAATCAGAAATTTCATAATATATCGCCAGAGAATGGACCTGTAAGACATATTACAACTCTTGATTATTAGAATTTAACAATACCAAAAGTTCTTCCATGGTATTTGAGCATGAAAAGCCATCATAGAGCCCATCTATCCAGTCCTCTTCCTATGAAACACCTACGATCAATTTTTTCTCTTTTTTTTTAACATAATGCTTGGTAGCTCTAGGCATATAAGAAATATGCTAAAAACACAAAGTACTTTTAGTGGATACACCATAAACACATGAGACAAACTGCTAAGAGGCGAGAGCTTTCCCTGACTCGTACCACCATCGTCTTGCAAGATAGTGGTACCTAGAAAAAATTTGACTCTCCTCTTGAAAGAATCTTTATTCCGTTGATGATTAATGCATACTGTTATGAACTGGAAAACTCTCTTTCCATCCTTGCTTTGGATCCAGACCCATCATCCTGAACCTTAGTCTCCATCCGAGACTCAACAATAAATGACTACCTTGAAATATCAGGATAAGAATAAGAGTTATGCACAAAGAAATGATAAGACTCACCTACATCTCCAATAAAAATCTTTAGGTTTGGACAAGTAGTATACAAATCTCATGCAGTGTTGTTGGCCGCACGCATGCGTCAACCATGATCCACATCAACTGACCATCTACCAGTATCATATAAACCTTGCACTATGACATTAATCTCGGAGCCATGATCCAAAAGAGAAACACAAGGAGTCTCTGTCTCGCCAAGCTTGACTACAGTCTCTGTGGTCGCTCGGGCCCAACGACTTCGAGAAAAATGGCTACGAGGCACCAATCTAGGCGCATCTTCGCTCTCATCATAATGTACGAGCTGAAGCAAGGGATGAAGAGACTTCTACATACATAGAGATCTATCTGTAGACTCCTCAATAGTCTCCTAATCAGAATCAACCTCCTCAATCTGTAACCCATAGAGAATAGCCTCGGCAATAGCTAAAGCCTCTCGATGGATCATATCCTACGTTGGCTCTTCAATAACTTGACGTTTTCTTTTTATGATGTTAATGATAACATCATAAAATTCCCTTTTGGCAATCCCCAAGACTTCTCAAAGAGTAAATTCAATTTTGCAATTAAGAATTCTATCCTCAAGTACCTTTTTCAAGTCTGTGGTTGTCTCATGTCGGATAGCAACTTGAATCCAGGTTGCTTTTTCAGCTTCGAATCCTTTGTCTTTGGGGCCTTCTAATCTTCTTGTACTTTTGGCTTCTGTATGTTGGCCATTCTCTATTCCAATGCTGAAGAAGAAGGATGAAGAATTGGTTCACTCCTCCTAGTTTCCCTCTTCGATTCTTTAGGTTGTTCATTATCTCTTTTGCACTTTTCTTCAACAAGTGCTTCAAATCCTTGAGATTTTACAATGTACGCATAGATAGAAAAGACATCTACACGATCATTCCATCCAATTTCTTTTCTAATTGCATCTCCTATGAATGAAAGTTCGAATGATGAAGCTTTATCTTTCTTTTTTGTATGCAGTGCATAAGACCATAAAGGAGACTTATCTTTCAGCAATTGCTCCAATTGAAGACCATAGGCAGCAGCTTCTCTTGCCACCTCTTGCTTCACATAAGAAGAACTTAAGAGAGATTCCTCCAATAATTTGTTCATACATCCTTTACCGAAATTCATTTTAAGCAATTGCTTTGTATCTCTAAAAAATATCATCCTATCCTTCTAGACCAGCAACTTCAATCTTTTTGCCTCTTCAAAGTCTTGACAATTCTTCCACTCATGGTCTAGACTATGGCACCATATGCAATGACGAACACGATCATGACTGGAAGAATTCATAGGAGTAGAAGAGGATGTGACAGGAATTGGAGCTAGGTTAACTGGTTGCTATTCTTTTTTGGTCATCTTAATTTGAAGATCTTTCAAGTTCTTTGAAATTTCTTCCACCATGTCTTCGACAATCGGTTTGGCAGATGGTCTGACAACCACATTAGGAATAAGCATAGGCATAGGCATAGAAGTAGGCATAGACACAGGATGAGAAGTAGGAGAAGAAGTGGAAGGAGCAATAGGAGAAGTAGGAGAAGTCGAGGTAGGAGAAGACATTGCTAGAGGTCTATGCATGCCGTTTTGCAAGCGAGCCTTCTATCTCTGCCTCTTTGTCAATGTGAAAACCACATCAACAGCATCGTGCCAATCAGTCTTCAATTCCATAGGCTGCGTACAGTCTACAAGAAGCTCTCCCAACTCGTCTTGAAGTGCACGATCAGTGGCCTGCAAGAATAACTCCACTTTCTTCGAGTTTAGGGTGTTTTTCTCAAGTGCATCCAACTGGTTTTATCGTTCTTCAAACTCGCACAATAACTTAGAAGCAACAAGTCCTTTGTTGGCCTGATAGAACCATTCTCCAAATGTCTTCCACGTAGCAATACCATAATCCTCTAGAAAATATTCATCTTTAAGTGCCTTTTTGAAGACATTTCGGTTTGAGTCTTGCACAAATAAATTAGTCACTCTGACCCACAAAGTAGGTGTGACAAGCCGTAATAAATAATTACTCTAGTTGGTAGGAACTCCAAAGAACTGCATCTAGCTTTCAAATGCTTTAAGATAAGCTAAAACATTCCAGCCATCAAATAATTTGCGCTCACTTATCACAGCCTCGATTGCCTTGGTTGCACCATGTGTATGTTCTTGTTCCTGATGTAGCATTCGTTGTTGATCCAAATGTTGTTGATGTAACTGCTGCTCTTGCTGCATAGGTAATTGCATCTGCTGATTCTACATCATAATGGCTAAAGAAAGAGTTTGCAATAAATTCTTCATCTCATCGGTCGAAAAGGAAGAAGCACTTGATGATGAAGTGGATGGAGTATTCGAAGAGTCTCTGACCATCTCGATAATCAGAAGCGACGCTTTCACGTCGGGTTCACCAGACGTCGTGAATGTAATAATACGTAGGGGGTTTGTGAATGTTGCTCATCACAGGGATGCTTTATGAGATGGAAGTCGAGAGTTTCAAGTAAAATCCAAGCAAGTTAACAATAAACCTTAAACAAGGAAGAAGAATCAAAAAGAGGTGAATGGGAAAGCAATCTTATTTTAAAGGTATAGCTGAGGTACATATGCAAAGACTCATGGTGAAGGGAAGGGTCGGTGAAGATGACCCTCTTGACTAGCTTTAAACATAATTGGAGTTTCACTCAAGATGAAGCTTAAGAGATTGTTGACTCCTTTCTTGATTGCTTGTGGCTTGATACAAAGTTGAATTCATTGATGGTAGAACAAGACTCGTTCAAAAGAGGCAAGTAGAAATTCATAAGCAAGTCCTCTCATCTATTGGTAAAGTGTCATATATCCCTCATGAAGTTGAGCTATTGCACTGGCTTTAATCAGTTCTTCAATTTAATCAATTGCAAGGAAAAGATTCCAATGTACTTCCAAGGTATGTCATTTGGACCAAATTTGGTGGTAGCTTTCCACAAAACATCCTCTTCTCTCTCTTTATGTGGTGCCCAATTACAAGCGATGTTATTCCGAGTCTTCTTTATGGATAAGCTGTCAGTTTACACTGTTGCACTAGGTAGTTTGCTCTTATTCAACGGGAAAGAAGTTCTCAACAATCTATAAGTGCAGTGATTGTTACGTAGAACTATTTTGCCTTTCAATTCGCCAAAGATCTTCTTTACATGCCATCTTAGATTCAAGAAGGACTAGTCTTAAACTTTCGTAGGGACACTGTAATATCTTGTAGAAGATCACCACTCTCTTTTGATACTACTTCCCTCAAATTTTCCAATTTTCTTTTCAAATTTTTTGATCTGAATCTCCATCGGTGTGTCACAGAAAATCGCTACTTGCTGAATAATTGCAACTCTCTGTTTTCCATGCAGGTGATACTTTCATAAACAACATCTGTGGCCTTGTTTCTGGTTCGCAACTCAATCAATTGAAAAAACATTCATTTAAATCCAGTCGGAAGAAGATGCAAAGCAGCGCACTAACGACATAGGAAGGGATCCAAGGCTGCTTCATATTAGTCTTTTCATGGCCAGATTCTCTGGCCACAGCCGAATTTTCTTGATAATATCAATCTGCAGAGAAGGATTAAAAAAATTTACCTGGTGATCATATGGAAGCAGTGTTTCAAGGTGGCAGAAATAGAAGACGACGGCCTCCTAAGTGCCTCCACGTGCAGATCTACTTCCGCGTGCTCGCCATTCGTTGACTTTGTCTTCTTCTTCAGCGTCCTCTGCTGCGACTTTGTCACCAGCTTCTTCAACTTATGAGTTTCTTCTTCGTCTTTGCCTTCGACTGCAGGTTTGTCTTCAATGTTTTCATTAGCCGAGTTCGTTGTTGATTCCAACTTTGTCTTCCTCTCTTTAGAGCTTCTCCTCATCAGCTTCGTCACCTTCAGCAGCTCTAGACGTCCTCCGTTGTCGCCTCTTCTTCGTTGTGTTCGTTGATGTTCATCTTCGTCACCTTTCGTCTTCTCTCCCCTTCGATCCCTACATCAGCTACGTCCCACTTTATAATCAGCACTACCCTCGACATCTCATCCTGATTCAGAGTACACGGCCCACAAAAGCATGATGCTTTTCTCTCTAGAAAAGCTTAGGAAAAAGTTTTTATAAAAAAAAAATCGTTTCATGACATTAGTGATTCCGTCAAGTGTATTAAAACAAGCTTCCAATGTCAAGGTTTACGTTATCCTTGAGCTGCCATCTTTCAGGATGCTGCCATAATTATTATTTATGAGTATTACAGGCAAAGACGTCATTGATGATGAAGAAGTCCACCTGGACAAACACAACGGTGGCCTACTGAAAAGATTGGTCCAACGTACTGCAGCATGTCAATCTTGTTATCCCAAGCAAAAGAGAGGCCCTCTCTTTCCCCCATTGCATCTCATTCCGAGCACCGGGGTGTATGTTGAGCAATCCAATGTGCCTCTCAAGTAAGAAAACCTTTGAACTTTAGCATCGCGTGCACATAGCTAATGCAAGCAAGATCCCTTTCCTTGAAAGCTTTTATATTTGATCTTAATGCCTCTCAAATCTATCCGATTAAAGTCATCAAATTTTGAGGGTATACATATTCAAGAAGAATGTTGTAGAGACCCATTAGCACCATATACACTCAATACAATTAATGTAAGCCCTTTGCACAAGATCAGAAGATCGAGAACTCTTAAGATGCATGCTTTCACAACTTGTGAAGCAAACTACTTTGCATCCTCCTCAAGATCACTGTTAGAAATGCATATTTACAGGCAATGACATGGCACAAGCATGTTTTGTCACAAGGCATTGAATTGAAACTAAACTTCCCATTCACATCTAATAAAACATGGCACAAAGCTTTCTTATCAAATGGCGAATCCTCATGGCCTTTAGAACATACATACTTGAATGTTGTACAACCAGTCAACAAATGATACTACATAAAAATTATGAATGTACTGAAAGAATGTGCCTTGCCTAAATACTTGTGTTCGTGGGTCATGCACACACAATGGAAAATGAATTCCTAATGACACTGACTAAAGAGTTCCAAATCCAGGTGAAAAACTCCACCCTCAGGTTCGCAATGGTAGACGTGCATCATCATGACAATGTCAATGGAAACACTATCTAATGGGATTCGAATTTATGATCAAAATTGACCAACAAAGTATCAAACATCTTCTTAAAGAGCCACAAACCTCTAACCATCATATTAAATGGGTTGCTTTCATTCAAAGTTTCCATCCACTTATCCAATATCAACCCGAAAGAGAGAATGTTGTTGTCGATGCATTGAGTAAAAGACCAAGTATCTATAATATTTTTGTTCTATCTTTTGATTTCTTGATTCCTATGAAGGATACCTATGACCATGACCCCAGTTTTCAAGTTGATTGGAAAAAATTAGTTATTAATAACTGGATTCTAATTGATTATTTGTCTTATTTTGATGGATTTATGTTTTATGAGAAAAGATTGTATGTCACTGCTCCATTTAGATCATTTGTGTTGCGCGGAATTCATTGTTCTCAATATCAAGGCCATAGAGGTATTATTTCCACTTTAAGAACATTGGTTGAAGATTTTTATTGTCCACAAATGAAATATGATGTTTTTAACTTTGTTTCTGAGTGTTTAATTTATCAACGAGTCAAACAATACCATGGTAAGCAATATGGTTTGTTAATGCCTTTACCAATTCCTGAATGTCCATGGGAACATATTTCAATGGATTTTATAACTGGTTTGCCTAACACACAAGCTAATCATAATATGATTTGGACTATAGTAGATCCATTTAGCAAACAAGCATATTTTCTACCATGCAAGAAAACATTAATTGCATCTCAAGCTGCACAATTGTTTTTGAAGACTATTTTCACTAACCATGGTTTGCCAAAAGTTATTATTTCTGATTGTGATTCTAGATTTTGCAATAATTTTTGGACTACTTTGTTTGCTAATTTAGATACTAAGATTGATTTCTCACTTGCATTTCATGCTGAAACCAATGGGCAAACATAAGCTGCTAACAGTACAATTCTAGATCTTTTGCATGCATATACAATATCAAAACCACAAACATGGGATATGCACTTGCATCTACTTCAATTTGCATACAATAATACATCACACACGGCTACACATAAAGCACCTTTTGAAATCATTTATGGACATCGATTGCCTACACCTATTACATCATTGTCAAACAAAGTTAAAGCTGCTAATGATATTGCCAATACACATGCCACTATTTTTGCTGAAGTTAAAGATATGATTGTGAAAGCCCAACAATCATACACTAAACAAGCTAACAAGAAAAGAAAAGCCATGAAATTCAATGTTGATGATTATGTCTGGTTACATATTAAAAAGAAAAGATTGCAAAGTGTTAAGAAACACCCTGTCGTTAAGTTAGCACCTAGATTTTATGAAACTTTCAAAATAATTCACAAGATCAATGACAATGCATTCAAATTAGAACTACCCCAACATTGGAAAATCCATAATACCTTTCATATCAGTTTACTGCGACAGCCTTTTAGAGGCCAATTACTTGTCCATCTTGTCTATGAAAACTCTCCTTTGCTAGAAGAAGAAACTGAAATCCTTGAACTTGAAACTATTATAGACACTGACTTTATGACTACTGGAAGTGGCTCTAAATACTCTAGATATTTGGTTGAGTTTAAAAATCATCTTGTTGAAGAGGCCCAATGGATGCACGGCCGCGACCTAAGTGCTTACCCTTTACTTCTCACTACACATTGAGCTAATAGTAATTGAGGAAAATTGCTATCCCACCACATGGGTATGATGCTAGGAGACATATTCTATGGTAGATTCCGTGAGTTTTTTATTCCACGGTGGATTTCGTAAGGTTTTTCAATGGATTCCGTAAAAGTATATTTATTTGCCGGGGCTCATACACAAGGTGGATTTCTTGTGCAAGAAGTTGATGGGGACGCCTTTCCTTTTCGGGCATCAGATTAATTTAATGTACATGTGGGTGATTTCACAGTGGATGATTCTGAAAAATACATATTTAAATTAATGGATGTTTATGAGCTTTAGAGTACACTAGTATTAAATTAAGGTTAGGGTAGAGTTCTAACCTATTTTATTATTTTATAGTTGAAGACTGCTAGGTATTCACTTTTACAGATTTTATCTTATTATTTTTTAACAATTGTGAATGCTTCAAATGATATGAAGAGCAAGAAGCAGTGGTGTTGGGAAGTATCGAGTGATGGCATGTATTCAAATTATCTAGAAAAATTATTATTTTTTATGGTCGCACGTCTTATCAATAAAGGCATGGCGTCAATATTTACTTAGGCACAATTATTTATTAAAGCACTTGACAAACATTTATTATTTTGTATGCACATAGGCACTCGATTTAAATATCTCATTATTGGACATTGTATTTAGGCATAACTTGACTTTTTGGATGCCCAAACGCTTTATTCTTTATTTGGGTAAAAGCAAACACAAAAGCCACAGCATGTTAATTATAAATTGGGCTATTTTTGAGCTTGGAGATTAATAAATTTATAAATACATGCCTTGTGAAGCTCTCACACAAGGCATGGGGGGAGATTGGGTAGGCATGGGGGGAGATTGTACCCAATTTGTCGTTTTGTCTCATGTCATTGTTGGAGGGGTTTTTGTCGAAAGGTTGAATCCACCGAGGATCAGAGGTAGAAGGAAGTAGAGATAGGAGATGGAAGAGAAGATAATGAATACACAACAGGTCACACAATAATGACAAAGAACAATGAATCAAATCAATATGTATTGACAGAATCTGAAATCCTTTGTCTGGCGCACTACTCAGAAGCACTCTCCAGGCATTAGATCTTCTGCAGCTTCTTCATATGACAAAAACACGGATAAGAAAATAATAGCTTCTCTACTGCTCGGAACCCAAATTTGATGGCTCTGTTGGCTTCAGAAGTGGGGTAAAACTCCAAGACACCTACTCACAGATCTCCGAGATCACTTCTTATTCCTCTTCCAATTTGAACTGCATTTTTCAGCTTGTGAACAATGATCGCGACGTACGTGATTTTGCCAATCTGTCTTTTTTAATGAAAATCCCATAACTGGCTGAAAAATCAACTTGCTTTTTGTATGCCATCCTAATCTAGAAGCTTTTTTAACTTTTTTAGATTTTTACAATAAATAATATAAAAAATAGGCTAAAAGTATCCAAAAATCTAGAATTTTTGGATAATCCATGCAACTCACACTAGTACTAATGACTCAGATCACATTCACTCTCTTGATTAATAAGAAAGTCGGATGATGATGCACTCTAGAGTTTTTCACACAGTGTCTACATAGTGGCACGACATCCACCCCCTCTGAATCTGCATATCCTCTAGTATATGCCAAAATCATAGTTGTCACTAGATTCTGAGTCCTCATCCTTCGTAACCATATCCTTTGCTTTTTCATGTTCCATATCTTCTTGGCTAGCCCTTGTATCATGGCCCACTATTTTCTTCCAATTCTGGCAACTCATAGGCAGTAAATTCCCACCTCTTGAATAATTTGATTCTTTTCCTTGCTACTGGAAGTTTTATGGCTGTCCCATCGAGCTCATTTAATGCATAAGTAGCATTATCAAATACATGTCTTAACACATAGGGTCCAAACAATCTTTTGGAAACTTTACCGATGACACTATGCTGGTTGTTTAAATTGCTATCATAAACCAATTCCCAATCCCCATCTTTTATGGTTCTTGGTCTCACTCTATATCTTTTGTAAAACCGTTTCTTATTCTGTATCCTTGTTATCCTTAACTTTGCAATTGCTGCCTCTATGTCTTGTGACTTTTTTTCCAATTGTCTAATGCGTAAGGCCAATAACTCCTCTCGATTCAACTCCTCCTCCTAAGGTAGCATACTCCATGTGACTGTCTTCTCTTCTATCGACATGATAGGTTTTTGACCATACATCAATTCTGTGGGCATATATCCTGTAACGGCACTATGAGTTGTTCTGTCAGTCCAAAAAGCATAAGGGAGCAATCGTGGCCACTCTTTTACCTTCTCTCCACATCCTTTTGCCAATTCCTTCACAATAGGTGGATGACCTCTTTCACTTTTTCCATTTCCTTCAGGGTTATGGCTAAAGTTAAAGCAAGATTTATCCCCAACCGTGCAAAGAAATCATGAGCTTCATTTGCATCAAGCTTAGCCCTATCTACTGTAATTTTGCCCACACAGCTGTACTGACAAAAGATCTAATCTAAGAGAAAAGTACACACATAATTTGTTGTCTTAGTACGTAGATCTCTTCCTTCCACTTGATTAGTCAAGTCTTCACGAGCAAGCACAAGATATCTCATTTGCCAAAGACTTGTAGGCATTGTGACCAAATCCACCACCCACTTAAAATGAAGAGACAATGGATATGTGGGTTGCAATCTATCCCGATGTCTCATAGATGAATACATTTGACATGTTGTACATGTTTCCACAAAGTGAGCAACATCCTTATACATACTCTGCCACCAATATCTTTCTTTGATCTTTGCAAAAGTACCCCGAACACCTCTATGACTAGCCCACAAGATTTCATTAAATTCTTGCATAATATTTACTTTTGAAGCTCTATCACCCAAAAATCGCAATGGTATACCCTGTTTATTTTTAGCATGCTTCCATAAGTATCCATCTTTTAAGAAAAATCCATAGGCTTTCCTTGTAATCTTTTTAAACTCCTCATCTGACCATTCATCTCTCTTTGTTAATGTACTAAGGTATTGACCAATTCTCAACCACTCTTCTACATATTTGTCTTCCAAAAATACTTCTACACAAGATGCAAAACATCTAAAGTGTCTTCTCTTTGTTGTTCGAGATTTTTTTAATGTTGTAGCAACACCTTGCATTGCTAAATTCACTCTCACAACATCATTTTCAGTTGCAAGAAAGTTATCGTCTTTCTCCTCATCCATCATCTCATCTTCATTCTCATAGCGTGCTTGAGATAACATGTTTGCCACTAGGTTATCTCTTCCTACAATATGTTGAAATTCAGGGTTCAAAGATCTAATGTATGCAATCCACTGGAGCATAGCAATGTTCGTGGTAGCACAACTAGTAATCATATCCAATATCGGCAAACAATCAGTCTCAATGACTACATTAGTACCCATAAAATACTCCTTATCACATTCAATTCCCCATAATTCTCTTTTAACCTATGGATACCTTCTTTGTCGTTCAGTCAATACTTTAGCACCAAAGTGTATTGCATATCTTTGCCCTTCCTCATCATCTTGCCCAATTGCCCATCCAATCCTGATTAAGCTTGTATCCACAATAATAATGATAGACTTTCCATGTGAATAGTCAACCTTTCTCAATGTAGGAGCAGATTTTAAGAGTTACTTCAATTTCTTCATTGCTTTTTGATGCTTCCTTTCCCGATGAAATCTCTGTCCTTTCCTCAGAAGTTGATATAGAGCATCAACTACATGTGCAAAGTGAGAATCCATATCAAATAGAATACACATGCTCCCAAGAATCTATGCACCTCTGATACATTCGTGCATCCATCTTGCATTCTATCAATCCCATCTATTTTTGCTGGTGATTGTCTTCACCCATAGGGCCCACACATATGACCAACAATCAAAACCTCTTCAACTCCAAAGATAGACTTTTGTCCAAAAAGAGTTAAATACACCTCTTCTAGACGTGTCAAAATCCTCTGACAATCCACAATATGGTTTGCAACAAACTGTCAGTATCCATGAGCATCCATCTCTTCATTCTTTTCATCCATTGTACACCCTTTCATTAGAACATCATCCAAGAAGGGCATTATCAATTGTGGTATAAAATCTCTCAGTACCCTATTCATAGCATTTGTCATGTGTGCCATTTGAGTTTGTTGCACCTTGTAGGAGAGTACACATCCGTAATAACCCCAAGGGAGTCTTCATGGTTGTGATATCCTTGCTTTCAATTGCAAGTTGAAACTGATCATACCCCAAGTAAAGATCACCCAAAGAATAGATCACTTTGCCTACAAAAGCCTCTGCAAATTCATCAACCACAGGACTTGCACCCACATTTCTTATGGTCACTTTATTGACCGGTTGCATGTCTTGAATAAATCTTAAAGCTCCATTCTTTTTTGGCACAGTAATTCAATGTTTTGAGTACGGGCTAAAGAGGGATCTGGAGCCCCGAGAGGAACACCAAGGAAAAGTGAATTCTCTTGCAAGAAAATCTATCTTGTAACATCAACAAGCTTGTTTATCATGTTTTATATGATCACAATGAAGAAAAGAACACCAGTCACAACAAATCTTCATTCAGCATCATGTAGATCTCCCACGGTTTTTAATAGAATCAACCATATTCTTCAACATCTTCACAAAATCCATCAATAGAACAAAGAAAGCAAAGAAATACACCATCTTTGAATGGAAATACATCACATAGTATTCATCTTCAATATCTTCATAGTCTTCTCTCTCAATCTCTCATATACAATCACTCTGTTTCAGTAGAATTAGCTATCTCTGACTCTCTCTCTCTCTCTCCATCAATAATACATCATATCCTCACTACAATCTCTCAACAATTACTCTCTATAATCACTCTTAGGTCGTGGATACCCCTCCCAAGAGGTATGTCTGATATGAAGGGTCACCAGAGCCACTACAGTGTCCTTTCATAGCTCACTACTGTCACTTCACTCTAGTCTTCACTTGAGTCTTCAGCAGTTACTTCTTCCACTTCTTTCAACTCTTTTGCACTTGTATTCACCTCTTTCCAAGGCTAGAAAACTTTCCCCAAAGTCACACATACATTCCACAAAACACTTACAAAAGCATACAGAACAGTCTACAGAACAGTACCAGAACAGCTACAGTACAGAACAGAACAGAAGCAGAACAGTCTACAGAAGACCTACAGAAGGTTACAGAAGATCATCAAAACCACATAACTCACTCTCAAACCATTTCAAACTCTCACAAACCATTCAATAAACTCTCACAAGATCTCAATCTTCATCAATCAATACTCCATCCCTCCTTACAGAAGACAATCAGAACAAAACAGACCAAAACAGAACAAAACAGAAGGTATACAGAACCATTCAGAACCTATCAGAACATCACAGAATCACCAACAAACATCATGAACTTCCAAAACACAATCAATATCATCCAAAACACTCTCAAACCACTTCCAAATCAATCAATCATCTCATAAAATCAACCATTCAGCTCTCAAAAACAACAAAAATCATCCAAAAAACAAGTCATTTCAACACTCAACATATCCCCACACTTAATAAGGAAGCATCCTCGCGACCCAGGAAAAAGGGAATACAAGTTCAAGGAAAAGCTCAACTTTGATCTTCAATATCTTTTCAAAAAGAATCCATCCACCACGACCCCAACTTGTAACCTGTTTCTGATATAAAAATACAAAGAAAGGAAAACTCTTTATACATTAACACCTCTGATCAAACTAAAAATCACCACAAATTTGTAAAGGATATAAGAGTTTGCTTCTTCTTCTTCAGCATCAACTTCAACTCTCCAACCACGACCCCATCTCTACAAATCTCCAAAACATAGCTCGTACACGAAATCCAATAGGAAACCGCCACGTTCGTTTGACATAAATGAACTCACAACACAAACACTAATACACAACACAACCATCTGAATGACTCCATCAAAAAAGAGAGTTTTGCATTAAAAAGCTTCCAGTATACATTGGAAAGGTATCAATGAAGATGATCCCTCTTAAAAGATTGATGTTGTCGGAATCGATCCATAGATAAGGATTCATCTACAAAGTTTTTAGGAGGATTTTGAAAAAATTGGAGACAACACATCCTTTCCAACAGGACCAAGTATCTGCTAGGCAAACAGAGGGCATGAAAATACAGTATCTCCAGCTGCTGGGAATCAATGCTAACATTGACATTCATGCACAACTTTGGAATAGGCTTTGAATCAGTATGAGAGTGCCTATGCATATACGCTAGGTACCAAGCAAAGTGAGCAGTTAATCTCACTAAGGGATCTGCAGACTGTGAATATTGTTGGGCAAAATTAACATAATTTTGATAAGCTTGACTGGAAGCTGTCCATTCCCCTGGAATTACTGGCCAATTAATTTGCGGTCCTGTAAGGCAATCATCCGAACTCCATCCCCTTCTTCTGGAAATCTGAGTATCAAAACCGTCACAGTCACTAACCAACTGAGGTGGTTGAGATATGGAAGTGCTAGGAGAGGGTAATGGAATAAGGGAAAGTGGATGTAGGGAAGGATAGGAAAAATCATAAAAGGAAGAAAAGGTTAAAGAAGGAGTGGCAGAAATTTGTAAGGAATCACTAAGGAACGGTGTTAACTGATAAATAGGAAACGTGGAGGGTACATTAATGGAGGGAGAAGGACAGGGTGGAGAAGGGGAAAATACCCTATCCTCAATAAAGGAAGAATAAGTGAAAATAGGAATTTGAGGGAAAGATGAAGGTTGGAAAAGAAGTGGTAAAATAATTGTGGAATTAGATTGACAAAGGGAAAAATATATAGCATAGCGGTGAGCCATTTGTTGGTAACAAAGGAGGGTAGGAACAGAAGGTCCCAAGAGAGATCGTCTATGATAGGCATCAAAGAAGGTAGCATCAAATGGATTATGTTTCGAAAGATAGGTTAAGAGATCCATCCTCAGTTGGTTAGTACTCTGGGAAAAGGTAGGAGCTGTGTTTTGTCTTTGATTGAGGACCACCGAATCAATCATGGGATGCCACGAATTATCATGACAATCAGCCACTTTGGAGGAATAACTCTGGAACATATCAGCTATGCGCAACTCCAAACGATTGATACATAAAACAGCCTGTAAGACCATATCCCCCACATACCATGCCATATCTACCTCATCTGGAATTAACAAATCTCCTCGGAGATACATGTATGACATCAACATGGTATCTGGCGTGACAGAATCTTCAAAGACCATTCTGACTACCTCTGTCAACAACTCAGCAGACCAAGCCCCACTCCAGCCATCCTCTGGAAAAGGTAAATCCATCGTGGAAAGCTTCATATAGAAAACCAACTTCTGTAAGTGGTAGTGGACAAAGAAAGAATGGTCAGGTAAGACATATTCCTGAAACTGCTCAAAGGTAGACCATAATAAGTCCATTCTGGACTGCAATCTTTCCACTTTATCTTGGAATAGAGGGCACAAAGTAGCCTGTCTCTGTAGGGCAGCCAAGTCCTGCTGTGAAAGAGAAGGAATCAATGGAACAGGAGGGCTTGGAGGAACAGAGCGGGACTTTGCAAGCTGATCTTGCAACTGCTGGATTTGGGAGGCTTGGTTGGCCACTGTGTCATTAGCCATCTGTAAAGCTGAAAGCTTGTCATCTAAGATAGCTTGGAATTCCTTCGCTTCGCTGGACATCCTCTCCTTCTCCTCTGAAAGGCTAGTAACCTGTGATTGAGCCTCGAATAATTGGGTCTTCAATGAAGAAATCTCATCGCTTTGGATGGCAACCAGTTGGGTTTGCTGTTCCATTTGCTTAAATAAATCTGCTAGGGTATCCTTAGCAGAAGCTAACTCAGATGTTGCCTTATGCAACTGGTTTTTGGACTGCATGAGCTCTTCATAAAAAGATGCGTACAACTGTTGAACACAGGCCGTCACTGACAACTCAATGGAACTTTGAATATCCTTGCAGAGGAAAGGAATGGCATCTCCTGAGACGAGACTGTTCAGGGAAGGAACTGAGATCTCCAAGGAGCCTTCTCGATGTGCTCTGAACAGGTTATTACAAGTGAGATACCCAGGGAGTTCACTGCTAGAAGTAGCAAGGATAGGTACAGAGGGAAGTACAGCAGGGGCTTTATCCGCTACTCGTTTCAAGCATTTGCGCTGTATGACCAGGGGAGGCGGAGAATCATCATCCTCAATATCAATGGGTGCTGACTCTTCTGAAGGTGGAGGAGGAGGTACTGGATCTGATGGAGGAGGTGGAGGCACAGTCTTCTGTAAACCTGAATAGGTCAAGAAGGCAGACAAATATGATCCGTATGTAACGTTGGTAACATTACCCCTGGTGACTTTAACAAAATGCTGATCCATTTTAGTGAGGAGGTATGTGCTCCAATCAATGGCAACTCCTTTCAGCACCATCCTGGAAGCTGTGAAAAGCTCTTTGGACAAATAGTGGGATGGCGTTTTGGCAGGCATAAACCTGTCCTGAAGGAACTGACACATCGTCTTCCATACGGGATCAGTAATCATAGAAAAAGAAACTCCTAAAGAGTTTATCACCTTCTTAACATTAAGGACTTCCCTTGTCTGCTTTTGCAACAACTTGAGAATCTCTTCATTAGAGAAGAGCTGACGAGTGGTCACAAAAGGTTCTCCTTTGAAGGGTAAAGACAGAGCCTTCCCTAAGCCTCGAGATGTCAAAGTCATAGACATGCCTTGGACTACTCCTGTCTTCTTGCTGTAAGAGGCCAGGAACTCATCACATAACGACGGATCCTCTGGAAGTAATGGAAAAGGAGTGGCCACAAAAGCAGCAAGTCCCGCCTTCGTGAGAGGCTCAAAAGTAAGTAGGGAAGAGTAATCCCTACTAACTAATGGGACGTACTAGATAGGGGGAGGAGCATGAGAAGGCGCCATTCAGATGGTTACACACACACACCACAAACACAGACAATCAAGGAGAATGCCTGCAAAGCAACAGACAAAAACCAAGGATAAGAGAATTACCAATAAAACATGACGCGACCAACTAACCCCAAGCAAACCACATCCTAGAAAAAATTTGACATGACCTTGAGACAAATGCAACCGAAAGTTTCATGCGATGCATCAGACAAACACCCAGAACCCCGTATCAGGCAACAAAAGAAAAAACTGCATACCGTACCCGTAACCGTAACTAAGACAGGAAACCCAAAACCATACCATATCCGACACAAATCAAAACTATATCTGTGATAAACCAAGACTGGACCATGGAAAATAACGCTAATGACGGCGCATACCCATCCCACGAAACGGTTCATTAAAAAGGGGAATTAAGTGCAGTGAGGGGGGAATTAATTGAATGAAGGGTTGATTTTAATCAATTATTAAAAATGGGTAAATTTTTATTAGGTGATAAACCTTAACAAGAAAACGGCGGTTCCTTATTAGTTATTTAATTATCAATTATTAGGTTAAGCGGTGTAGTTATTCGATTCCCGGACTTCGATTCCCGACTGGGTCTCTAAATGCAATTCATTGATTATAAATTAAGGTGATGTGGAGCGCTTTTTTGCTAGCGCGTGCTCATGTGACGGCTGGTTGATTTGAATTAAAAAATTTATAGTGCCTCTGTAGCGCACGTAGCGCGTGCTAAGTGAATGGCTGGTTGATTTTAATTTAAAAAGTATGTGTGTTTAGCACGAATGCGCATGGAAATTGTGGGTGAATTAGAGGGTTCGTTTTAACAATTAATTTGTGATTAAGGGGGAAATGAAAAATAAATAAAGCACATAAAATAAATACTTGGAAGGGGTGTGTATGTAATGCAGAAATGCGCATGGAAGAGTCCACCAAAAGAAGTGAATCCAGTAAAGGAAAAGTAAAGACCACTGACGAAACAACAAACACAACACCTTAGCGGATGGGTGGATTTGGTTCGTGGTGGTTGTTTATGTTGATTTTTATTTTTTATTGTTTTATTTTTTTGATTTTATATTTTTATTTTTTTATATTTTATTTTTTTTGTGTTAAGTTGTGATTATTTATGGTGGAATAAATGGAAAACGAGAAAGGGAGGTGAGGGGAATTTTTTAGAATTTTGTAGAATTTTTTTAGAATTTTTTACTATTTTTAAATGAATTTTCTACATTTATTGGCAATTTGGGGGTTAAATGAGGAAATATTTAATTTTCAGAAATTGTGGGGTGGGTAATGTCCAGCAGACAAATTCCCAAAAATTGGCAAAATGCAAAATGAATTTTTAGAAAATTTTCTGAATTTTTTTAAATGGAAAAATTAATGTAGTGATTAATTAAGTCACCTAAATCACATTAATCAGATAAGTCAGTTAAGTCTGGTTAGTGGGGGTAAGTCATGTTAGTCTACCTAAGTCTAGTCAGGTTAGTCAGGGTTGCTTAGGTTAGTCTAGGTTAGTCTAGGTTAGTTAGGTCAAGTAAGTTAGTCTAGGGGTAGTTAACTAGAGTGAGGTGGTTAGTAACTAGGGTTAGGGTTAGGAAACTAACTAGGGTTAGTATAGGAAACTAACTAGGGTTAGTGTAGGAAACTAACTAGGGTTAGTTTAGGATGGGTTAGGTTTAAGGTTACTAGGAGGTTAGGGGGTTAGACTAACTACTTTAGGGTTAGTGTAAGTTAATTAGGGTTAGTTTAAGTAAATTAGAGTTAGTTTAACTAACCTAGGGTTAGAGAGGGGTTAGAGAGGAGGAGGTGGTGGCCCGACTGGCGGCGGTGACGAACGCGGCGGCGGCTCCACGGCGCGGCGGCGCGGCTGCAACAGGGGGGCGGGCAGAGGCAAAAATTGGCAAAATGCAAAAGGAATTTTTAGAAAATTTTCTGAATTTTTTTAAATGGAAAAATTAATGTAGTGATTAATTAAGTCACCTAAATCACATTAATCAGATAAGTCAGTTAGGCATAAGTCAGTTAAGTCTGGTTAGTGGGGGTAAGTCAGGTTAGTCTACCTAAGTCTAGTCAGGTTAGTCAGGGTTGCTTAGGTTAGTCTAGGTTAGTCTAGGTTAGTTAGGTCAAGTAAGTTAGTCTAGGGGTAGTTAACTAGAGTGAGGTGGTTAGTAACTAGGGTTAGGGTTAGGAAACTAACTAGGGTTAGTGTAGGAAACTAACTAGGGTTAGTGTAGGAAACTAACTAGGATTAGTGTAGGAAACTAACTAGGGTTAGTGTAGGAAACTAACTAGGGTTAGTTTAGGATGGGTTAGGTTTAAGGTTACTAGGGGGTTAGGGGGTTAGACTAACTACTTTAGGGTTAGTGTAAGTTAATTAGGGTTAGTTTAAGTAAATTAGAGTTAGTTTAACTAACCTAGGGTTAGAGAGGGGTTAGAGAGGAGGAGGTGGTGGCCCGGCTGGCGGCGGCGACGAACGCGGCGGCGGCTCCACAGCGCGGCGGCGGCTCCACGGGCGCGGCGGCGTGGCTGCAACAGGGGGGCGGGCAGAGGCGGAGAGGAGGGCGGCAGAAGGGCGGGGGGCGGGGGAGAAGCACGGTGGCTGGGGGGAGGAGAGAGAGAAGGCGGTGGTGGTCGCTGCGGGGGAGGGAGGAGAAGGCGGCGGTGGTCACTGCACGCTGGGGGGAGGAAGGGAGGGAGGCGATGGTTGGCGCTGGGGGGAGGAAGGGAGGGTGGGCGCTGGCGGCAGAAGGAAGGGAGGGAAGGAGAGAGAAGGGGCGGCGCGGAACGCTGGGGGGAGGAAGGGAAGGAGGCGATGGTTGGCGCTGGGGGGAGGGAAGGAGAGAGAAGGGGCGGCGCAGAACGCTGGGGGGAGGAAGGGAGGGTGGGCGCTGGCGGCAGAAGGAAGGGAGGGTGGAGGGAGGAGGGGCGGCGCGGAACGCTGGGGGGAGGAAGGGAAGGAGGTGATGGTTGGCGCTGGGG
The DNA here is from genome assembly GCF_053477565.2 of Lygodium microphyllum. Taxonomy (NCBI): domain Eukaryota; kingdom Viridiplantae; phylum Streptophyta; class Polypodiopsida; order Schizaeales; family Lygodiaceae; genus Lygodium; species Lygodium microphyllum. Next base: position 40,073,804 of record NC_141140.1, on the reverse strand, counting down.
GGAGGAAGGGAGGGTGGGCGCTGGCGGCAAAAGGAAGGGAGGGTGGAGGGAGGACGCACAGGAGGGAGGAGGTGGAGGGGAGAAGAAAGGAGGGAAGGAGAAGCACGGACGTCGGGGGGGAGGAAGGAGAGAGAGAGAGAAGAGAAAGAAAGAGAGAGAGAGAAAGAAAGAGAGGGAGAGAAACGGGCGGTTGGGGGGAAGGGGTGGGCAGTTAGGGGAAAGGGGTGGGGGGCAAGGGCGCGTACCCCCGTCCCGCGCTCGTGCGCGGGGCGGGGTAAAAAAATTTGCTGTGACGGGATTGAAATGGCGCTGGGACGACGGGACGGTCATGCGGACACAACCGGGGCGCATGGAGATACGTAAAATCGAAAAAGGGCGCGTTCACGCACAAAACGGGCGCGAGAAAAACGTAAAAATAAAGAAAAATTAATAACTCCCAATCCGGAGGTCAAAACGACATAGCGTAAAAACAAAAAGTGGGCAGGACGGCAGGGGAAAAACAAGAAAAATACGGGACGGAGGTTCCGAGGGGGGAAAGGGCGGTCACATGCAAAAAACCCAAAAAACGAACCAAAAAACACAATTAAAAATTAATATCGAAAAATCCGTGCATCGGAATGAGGTGCAAAAAAAAGGAACACTGTGCAAAAAAAAGGAACACTGTGAAAGCAAGTCATGGCATACATGCATGAGCAGGGTAAGGCATATGCAGAGGATATGCAATATAGACGCGCAGGGACGCATCCCCACACTTAAGACCTCAATGGATAGGGTTAACCGAGCAACAGGGACCTAGGACCACACCACAGACCATCCACCAACGTCCCCACACTTAAAACATGACCATCACTAAGAAACAGAAGTTGTAGGGTTAGAAAAACTTGGCCCGTTTCGTCAAAAATCAAGGTTGAGTATCGATGGCACGTCCAGTGTGGTTATCGGCGCTGGAGGGACCAAGGCATCCTTACAGCGCACGTTCGTCATGGCAGGGACCACGTGGCAGCACCCACGGAGGTAGCTGATGGAAGGAATCGCAGGAAATTCGTCGATGATGAGGGATACTACACTCAACTCACAATCACTCAATTGGAATGAAAGAACAGTCACTCGCCCCATGACTAATATCACTCGCGGAAGAATGATTAAAACCCATATCTCATACCCGGTTTAGAGATCGACAAGGGGGAAATGGTGCAAAGGGAGTATGCCAGGGTGCACAGTTGATGGTGCATTAGTGCGTCCAACCCGTTTGGCATAGGTGCAAGAAGAAAGGCAAGGGAGCCTTAGAGTGCAGTGTACAGAACAGGGTGATATGTCTTGTGATGATGGTAAAGACCCATCCCGTGGGTGCACAGGGAAAGTGGAACATACCTGACTCCAAGTGTCGTAACGTCCCTCAATCTCACCTCTCGGTAATTGATTGAAGAAACTTCAGTCACACTCAACCCACCCTCTGTCTCACTCTCTTTTGATAGATACAAGAGGGCAGCCTTTTCCTGAAACCCATTGATGTAATCCTCACAGTCACTTGTGCAAAAGATTGTATGCCTTGTGCGCACTTGATGGTGCAACCGTGCATCCCGCCCTGTGCCGGCATACGGTGCGAGAAGGAAGGCAAGGGAGCCTTATAGTGCAGTGCACAGAAAAAAATTGTGCTTTGTGCTCTGAGAGGCCCATCCCGTGCGTGTAACACTTCATTCACACTTCTCACCTCTCATTTGATTTGAAGGGAAAAGACTGGTCTCTCGCCCCACCCTCTGTCTCACTCTCTGTTGATAGATACAGAGGGCAACCGTACTCACTTCCCCATCCCGTTAGGATGAAAGCTCATGTCACTCAAGGGGTTGTCGATGAAGATCGCGTCATCAGTTGTTGAAGAGGCATACCCAGGGAGGTAGCCATCAAATCGAACGTTGTATTGGACAGGAACATGTTGTCTACTAGAGGACAGTTAGTCACTTTGCAAAGAGACCCAGGACACAGCGTACCAAGGGAGGTAGCGTCGGAATTGGATCTGAAGGATATCAATCAATGAATCCGCTTTCTGGACTGCTGGGTGTTACCACCTTTTCCACAGCCAGCTTCTCGCCCAAGGGTGTTTACCACCTTTTGTTGGAACGAGGCCTGCTATGACAGGGAATTGCTTCCTTTTCTCTCATAATAGATTTGTTTTTCTTGTTTTTTTTTTCTTCTTTGGTTTTTTTCTTTTTCTTATTTTCCCCTATTCCCGAGGGTGTTTCCACCTTTTCTCGAAGAATAGGTCGGCATGACAGGGACCTAAGTCCTTTTCTCCCATGACCGATATGTTTTATTTTGTTTTTTTTTTCTTCTTTTTTTTTTCTCTGCAAATTGAGCAAGGGAATGGTAGAAAGACCATTTGTCAAAACCCACCTCGCCACTGTCGCTGGTGGAAAATAGAGGATAAGAGATCAAGGCTAGAAGTGGGGTTTGAGGGGACAGAGGGTTGCGTCCACTTCATCAGAAGTGACTGAAGAACGACTATTAGAAGTAGCATCATAACAAGTACAGTGCCGCGCCAACGAGGGAAAGGATCAAGTGTCCGTAATTGTCAAGATCCCCAAGGAGGGAAGTACTTCTTCAGGCGATATCCATTGATCAGAAAGGGATCATCAGAGGCATCAACGGTCTGTACTTGGACAGAGCCATTAGGGTTGACTGCAAGGACCTTATAGGGGCCCATCCACCGCTGCTGGAGCTTGCCAGGAAACTTGCCAAAGCGTGAATCATAGGCTAGGACCAAATCACCTGCTTTGAACTCCTTGTGCTTGATGAAACTGTCATGGTAAGCCTTACGTCGGGATTGCGTGGCTTCCATGCACTGTAGAGCCATCCTGCAAATTTCGTCCAAACATTCGAGGTGCAGGAGATGGCATTGCAGTGAATTATCATCCCCCAAACGCTCTTTGATAGCCACTCTCAAAGAGGGTAATTCCAGTTCAATCGGAAAAACAGCTTCTATACCATACACCAGCTGGAAGGGTGTTTGTCCTGTTGCTGCTTTATGGGAGGTTTTGTACGCCCAGAGGGCCTCTGTAAGTCGATCATCCCAATCACGACGATGTGCGGCAATCGTTCTTGTCAGGATCGAGCAGAGGATGCGATTCGTGACTTCGACTTGGCCGTTGGCTCTGGGATAATAAGGAGTGGACTTGTGATGGCGGATCTTATATAACTCTGTCAACTCTTCCATGACTTTGTTGAGGAAATGCGTACCACTATCACTTACCAACTCTAAGGAACTGCCAAAACGGGTGATGATATTCTCGTACATGAACAAGGCCACGCTGTTACCATCGTCCCGCTTTAGGGCTTTAGCTTCACACCACTTTGTGACATAATCTGTACATACGAGGATGTATCTGTTCTGTTTCCTTCTGGTGGGAGGGTCGATCGGACCTACGAAGTCAATGCCCCACTTCTCAAACGGCTTCAAAGAAAGAATAGATTGCAATGGCATGGCACTTGTCTTCGTGGGTTTCCCCATTCTTTGACAAGCATCACATCTTTTACAGTAATCATAGGCATCTTTGTGAATTGTAGGCCACCAATAACTTGCTAGCAGAGCCTTCCTAGCTGTAGCTTCTCCTGCAAAGTGACCTCCACATGGCTCGTCGTGGCAAGCCTTTAGAACAATCCCAATCTCATCTCCTGCAACACATCTTCTGCGTACTTCATCTTTTCCTTTCTTGTACAGTGCACCACCTAGCAGGGTGTATGGGGCTGATTCTAGCATGAGCTTCTTCCTTTCCCGACTAGAAATACCAGGAGGTTACTGTTGGGTTGCCAGCAGATTGGCAATGTCTGCATACCAGGGAGTTACAGTTTCTACCAAGAATAGGGAAGCATCAGGGAGGTCTGGATCATCCTGCTCCTCATCTGCAGTTTGTGGGATACGCGACAAATGATCAGCCAGAACATGGGAATGACCAGGCTTAGTAATCACCTCAAAGTCAAACTCCTGGAATAGAAGGAGCCATCTCATCATTCGTCCTTTCACATCTGCTTTGTTCATCAAGAAGGACAGGGCCTCATGATCCACATAAAATTTAAAGTGGGTAGATAGGAGGTAATGACGAAACTTCTCCAGGGCAAACACCATTGCCAAGCACTCCAGCTCGGTCACTGTATAGTTCCGTTCCCTATCAGTGACTTTTCGGCTTGCATAATAGATTGGTTGATCCAACTTTGAGGAGCCCTTCTGGCAGAGGACAGCACCTAAGCCTTCAATTGATGCATCAGTGTGTACATGGAACTCTTTCGTCCAATCAGGAGGTTGCAGAATGGGTGCCTCTATCAGACACTGCTTCAGAGTGTGGAAGGCTTTGTCACATTCTTCTGTCCAAGTAAACTCTGCATCTTTCCTCAGAAGCTTGTGCAAGGAGGTTGCCTTTGTTGCAAAATGGGCTATGAACCTCCTGTAGTAACCCACATGGCCTAGGAATCCCCTCAACTGTTTGAGGTTGGTGGGTGCTGTCAGAGCTGCGATCTTTTCAATCTTTGCAGGGTCTGTTGATATCCCTTGTGCAAAGACAATGTGGCCCAACAGAACTCCAGAAGAGACCCCAAAGATGCATTTGTCGGGGTTGAGGGAAATCCCATACTCCCGGCATCGATCAAAGCATTGCTCCAAATGTCCCTAGTGTTCACTGATCAAACTATAGACACAAAAGTCATCCAAATATACCTCAATGAAGTCGTGCAGATGATTTTGAAATGCGGCCATCATAACTCGTTGGAAAGTAGCAGGGGCATTGCAGAGTCCAAATGGCATCACTCGGTAAGCGTAGGTCCCCCATTCTGTGGTGAAGATTGTTTTGGATTGGTCTTCTTCTGCGATCTGCACTTGATTGTATCTGTTGAATCCATCCAGAAGAGAATAAAGCTCATGTCCTGCCACTGTGTCCAACAGTTGGTCTGTGAAAGGGATAGGAAAATGATCCTTCTTCGTCTTGGAATTAAGCTTTCGAAAATCCACACATATTCGCAATTTTCCATTCTTCTTGGGTACAACCACGATGGGTGAAACCCATTCACTGTTTGCCACTGGATAGATGAACTCGGCTTCCAGAAGCTTCAGCAGCTCCGCTTTCACCAATGTGGAATAATTCGGGTTCATTCGTCTCTGTCGTTGCCGTACTGGCTTGGCATCAGGCTCCAAGTCAATATGATGTTGACATATTGTGGGATCAATCCCCTTTAGGTCTTTGTAGGACCACGCAAACACGTCCAAATTTTCTTTCAACAAGTTATACAAGGTTGACAACTCCTCTTCTGGGAGACTGCTACCCACCTTCAAGTGGCGTTCAGTGCCTTCTGAATCCACAAAGGTTAACTGCCTTTCACCTTCCACTTCACGGATGAAGGTCCCGCGGACTGCTTCTGGATACAGATCCGACTCCTTCAAGGGAGTGATGTCCTCTTCTGATGTCCCACTAGAAACAACTTCTTCTTTTGGTGGAGACTTAGGTTGCTCCTTAAGACGTTGGAATGGGATTAGAGCTGTTTCGGGTTTGGTTTCAAAATTAATTACCTCTTGGCTTGAAGACTCATCTTCTGATGATACATCCAGGAACGTCACATAACAGGGACCCTCTGATGCTTGTTGGGTTAGTTGGATTGGTGCTTGTTGGCACGGTGCATCATCATCATCTTTCTTTAGCAAGGATGGGTTAGGACGGCATGAGCCACTGCTGAAAGACGGCTTGTTCTTCTTAATCCACGTCTTATAAAGGTTTTGCATATGAGAAGATCCATTTACCAGACCAAATGGAACCATTGCCATTCTGTCCCATAGGATGAGCTCATCGGCTTCTGATGCTTCTGGAACTTCTCCCTCAAATGTATCCTCTTCAAGTGGGATAGATTCTTCTGGCTCACTTTCATCACCTTCTTCGTCCATATCATATTCATCCTCTTCTGTCTCTGTCTCTGCTTCTGCTTCTGCTTCTGCTTCTGTAGGAGCTCTGTAACAGAAGAACAAATTCTCTGTTTCCTCTTCTACCTCTGTCTCTGTTTCTACTATGGCCATGTAACAGGGAGAGCAATACATCCATGCTTCTATCTCACTATCAGAAGTGATTTTAGAAGTCATTCCCGGTTCAGGCAGGAAGTATTCACCCATTGATAATGGCTTTGCATCTGTTGGAAGTCGGCTTACAGTATCCACTGTTAAGGAATGTGCCACTGTTTTCTTGGGAAGTATCTGTTTGACAGCATCTTCGTCTGCTGATGTTCCATCTGTAGCCTCGTTAGGGGAATCAGAAGATAATTCCAAGGAGGTGGATCCATGTCCTTTTTGAGAACCATACAGTTTCAGCACCACTTTGTTGGGTCCACTACCCAAGGTCAAAGTTCCTTTGAACCAATCTGTCCTTGCTCGAGCTTCAAAAAGCCATGGTCTGCCCAGTAACAGAGGATAAGATGTACCATAAGAGTTTGGCTTCACCACCAGATAGGTTAGCCAATAATCTTTTCCAGCCACTGTAGTCTTCACATATGGAAGAATGCCCAAAGGCTTGATTCTACTCTGATCCGCCAGTTTGATGAGCCATTGGGTTGGTTGCACACCTTGTAGGCCTAGATCCTTCATTGTCACATCCGTCATAATGTTCATTGATGAACCACCATCAATCAGTGCATTTGCAATGAAGCAGCTTTCTATCCACACGCTAGTCTCTGGAGTACCCGGATCTAGAAAAGCATTAGCCACATCCACTTCTTTTACAGGCTCTGGAGCCTTGTTGGACTTTGTCACTGTTGAGGGAGCAATCCTTAAACCACGTCTTTTTGTCAGTATACTTTTGAATCTTTTCCGGCAACTGGGAGACAACATCAATAATTGTCGAAATGTGAGGTTTGGTCTAAAGGTATCTAGATCTCTGACCAGATCGTATTCCTTAATAGGATCCACTGGCTTCTCTAACCGATTAGGGAATGGGGCAACACCCATTTTCATTTTCCCTTTTTCTTCCAACAGAGGAATTACAGGAACTTCTTCTGCCACTTGTGGCACTTCCTCCTCTTCTGTATCCTGGACCTTTGGTCTTGTCTCTGTAACTCTCTGTGGCACTGTAGGGCTCTGTTCGGCACTGTTAGGCTCTGTTCTGTTCTGTTCTTCTGGTGGAAGATTGAACTTCACTGTTCTGGCAGGAGGGTTATTTTCTTTCTGGATAGGTGGTTCCTTCTGCTTTGCACGCGTGATGGCAGCAACTTCCAATTCCACTAAATTGGAGGTAGGCTCTTGGGCCTTAGCTGGACTATCAAGAGCACTGTTTTTCACTGGGGCTGGGCTTGGACAGTCTTTTGCAGTGTGGCCTTCTCCTTTGCATCGACTGCATAAGGGCTTGTAATCCACTGACCTTCGAGGATTTGGACAATTTGGTGAAATGTGTCCCTTTTCTCCGCATCTGTAACATTCCACTTCTGATCTCTGACCACCGCTAGACTGTCTTCCTCTGTAACTTTGAGAAGGAAATCTTTTGGGTCTGAAATTAGGACCAAACTCTCTAGGCTTGGGTCCAATATCTTGTGTTGTCATTTTGGATTCTAGCAAGTTGAATCTTGCGTCTTCTTCCTTCCTTCTCCTATCATGCATCTCCTTCAGAGAGCAAATGTCCTCTGTATGATTCTTCTGCAAACAGTAGGAACAGAAGGCTCCAGGGATGGTTGGTTTCCATGTACATTCAGTGGCTAAATGGCCTGCTTGATGACACTTACCACACCAAGTATTTGACCGCATCACATCTCTTCCTGCTCCTGCAACGTTGGATATGCTAGCAGTATTCACTTTCAACGTCTATAGTTGCTCTGTAATCACATCCATAAACTCCTTTTTGATTATTGCAACTGAGTTGGATAAGTAGTCCTTCAAGCTTTCACCTCCTGAGGCACTGGCAGGAGGATTTTGAGGAGTCTCGGCAATCACTGCATAAACGGGTTGGGCTGGTACAGAGGGATCTCTGTTCTGGTTCTGATTCAGAACTCCCGTTTGAACGGTTGGCTGTTGGCTCCAGTTGGTAGGGTTCCACTGTTGCTGTTGATTTGGCGTTGAGGAAATTGGTTGGGACCATTGTTGTTGTGGTTGAACCATCATTTGAGGCATGGATTGTGGCCACTGTGGATTTGGTGCACTGTACTGTGAGACCGGGGCATCTGTTGGTAGGGGTAGGGAACAGTCCCTGGGACTGCATTTGGTGGATACATCATTCCTGGCATCAGAGGAGGTAGGACTCCTCTTCCCGAATTCATCGCTAATCGAGCTTCCACTTCATCGTACAGTCTTGCACCTTCTGTTGCAGCTTGCAGGGTGGCTGGTCTTTGCAGCTCCACAAACTTACGGACTTCTGGTTGTAATCCTCTGAGAAACACTCCCTTCTGAATGCCATCATCTAGATTATGGTTAGTCCATCTCTTCAGGATGGATTCCATTCGTGAGACATAGGCTTCCACTCTTTCTCCAGAAGACTGACTTAGGTTCATAAATTTCTCTCTCATCCGCTCTTCAAAACCTTCACGCCTGAATTTAGTGAGGAATGCCAACTTCAGGTCGTCCCATGTGCCAAAAGTTCTTGCTGCTTGTCTCTCATACCACTGAAACGCCGCGCCCCTGAAAGTGGCGCGGAATATCGCTAACCAATGCTCAGGGGTTCTGGCATTGTTAGCCACACACGCTACCATAAACTCTGCTACATGAAGATCGGGGTCTTCATTGTACTCTCCCTTAAAAACTGGCAATGGGACTACATTCGCTGGCCTGTCATCAATATTTCCAGGACGGATCTGGCTTGGAAGTGGACCTCTAGCAGGAGGAGGAAGGGCTTGATGTGCCATTGGGACTTCTGTAAGGAGTTCCGCAAGGGCGTCAAAGGCGGCTTCTGCTGCGAGCTCGTTCTCAGCCTTGATTTTTGCTTTCTCTCTTCTCACGTACCTCTGGACTCGTTCTAACGCTTGCCTTTTTATTGCGTCATTCATCAGGGGGTTAGCTCCACTATGTTGTTAGTGCTCCATAGAGGGTTAACAGAAGGCCTCAGTCTCTGTAGGACTCTCTTGCCAACATTTCTTCTACTTCTTTCTTTTCAACGTCCCTGAATTCTGCTTTCATGCCACTACACAGAGGAAGGTATTTGGTTCTGAAGGTGTCAAAATGCATACGTCTGAGCATTGTGGTGGTACCATCATCATAGTAATGCCAGCTTCTGATGGTTTCAATAGTGTATGTTGTGAAAAACACTCTGTCTACCAACTTCCAGTGGGTTGCTAATTGAACAAACAGAAGATTATCAGTACACCAAGCATCCCATGTATCTTGCTGTTGAGCATCCACGAACAAATTCCAACTCTTTTCCTTCTTGTCTTTGTGAACCTCTACAGACCAAGACTCCTGAAGCTTCTTCACAATCTCCCACTTGATGTTGTCTGGAAACTTCTCAATGAATGCCAAATCTTCCATGGATGTTCATTCTCTCTGTTTCTGTTCTTCAGTTTGTTCCCAAACAGTTTGCCACCAAGATGCAAGTTTCTGCTGCTTCAATAGGAAGAGGAAACTGTCCACCACATAGAGCATGCATCATGATGGTGATGTGTTTCCGCCATTGTGGGATGAAATTTTTGTGGAAAGTGGCTTTGATTATGAGAAATTCCAACTCTTCAGTGGAAGAAGGAATTTTACAAACATCCATTGAATTCTTCTCTTCTTGGCAATGCCATTTCCTTCATTTTCAGCCTCTTTTGGTGCTTGTTGATGGCAAGTTTCCCCGGCTGCGCACCAAAAACATGGAGCCCCGAGAGGAACACCAAGGAAAAGGGAATTCTCTTGCAAGAAAATCTATCTTGTAACATCAACAAGCTTGTTTATCATGTTTTATATGATCACAATGAAGAAAAGAACACCAGGCACAACAAATCTTCATGCAGCATCATGTAGATCTCCCACGGTTTTTAATAGAATCAACCATATTCTTCAACATCTTCACAAAATCCATCAATAGAACAAAGAAAGCAAAGAAATACACCATCTTTGAATGGAAATACATCACATAGTATTCATCTTCAATATCTTCATAGTCTTCTCTCTCAATCTCTCATATACAATCACTCTGTTTCAGTAGAATTAGCTATCTCTGACTCTCTCTCTCTCTCTCCATCAATAATACATCATATCCTCACTACAATCTCTCAACAATTACTCTCTATAATCACTCTTAGGTCGTGGATACCCCTCCCAAGAGGTATGTCTGATATGAAGGGTCACCAGAGCCACTACAGTGTCCTTTCATAGCTCACTACTGTCACTTCACTCTAGTCTTCACTTGAGTCTTCAGCAGCTACTTCTTCCACTTCTTTCAACTCTTTTGCACTTGTATTCACCTCTTTCCAAGGCTAGAAAACTTTCCCCAAAGTCACACATACATTCCACAGAACACTTACAGAAGCATACAGAACAGTCTACAGAACAGTACCAGAACAGCTACAGTACAGAACAGAACAGTCTACAGAAGACCTACAGAAGGTTACAGAAGATCATCAAAACCACATAACTCACTCTCAAACCATTTCAAACTCTCACAAACCATTCAATAAACTTTCACAAGATCTCAATCTTCATCAATCAATACTCCATCCCTCCTTACAGAAGACAATCAGAACAAAACAGACCAAAACAGAACAAAACAGAAGGTATACAGAACCATTCAGAACCTATCAGAACATCACAGAATCACCAACAAACATCATGAACTTCCAAAACACAATCAATATCATCCAAAACACTCTCAAACCACTTCCAAATCAATCAATCATCTCATAAAATCAACCATTCAGCTCTCAAAAACAACAAAAATCATCCAAAAAACAAGTCATTTCAACACTCAACAGGATCCAAGATCTTCATGTGAATCTTTTCATTTAGAAAATCCATCAGCTTTGGCAAGTAAGCTTTAGGCACTGGAATATGCCTCAAGTTCCATGGTACATGTGGCACAGTAAATATGACCATAGGAGAGATAACATTTGGATCCACACAACCTATTTCACTTGGCTGAAATGCAAATGCCTTTCCATGCCTAGCTAACATCCGCATAAAACAGTCTCTCTAAGCAGGAAAAAGAAACCCTTCTACACCAACTTTCAATTCCTATAACGTTTCAGATGTAAACTCATGACCTATATCTTTAGGATCTCATAGGCTTGGCCACCTTGACACTTTTTCATACAAACCCTCACTCTCTGGTGGAAGTGACAAAGCAATTGGTTTTACCTTTTTGTCAGCTCTCTTATACTTTTTCTCCACAAGTGCTTCATCCTACTGTAATCCTTCCTGCTGAGCAAACAATGCTATAACATCATACATATCCAAAGAACATACTAACAACACTCTATTTTTAGCCTCATTTTCTACATGTATAGTTGCTGCAATTTTAGCCATAGAGTCATTAATATTCAGCCCATAAAAGATGCCTAAAATACCTTCATTTTCAGCTAACAATCCCAATGCTCTCAGTTCCTTAGTAGCTCGTTTCATAGATATGAGTTCATCCTTGCACATAGCTTCCATAGAATTAAACCAACATGAACTTTTTGCTATAAACTGAGAATAACCAATAGTAAATACATCCTTCATTCCATCAAGAGGCAAGTACATCCTTTGAACAAGACTATTATAGCCCCACATTACAGCAGCGCTTATTGAAAATCTAGGTCTTTGAATTCCCTTGCATTTGGAGCCAAAGGAGACTCTCGAAGCGTATCCCGATTTCTAGGATGATTAACAAAAACAGTAATAAATTGGAGTGGTTTCCTCCCATCCTTGCTTCTGACTCTTGCATAAGTAGAACCATCATTAAGCACCTTTGTTTCCATATTCACTCCTGTAATATATGTTGAGAATCAGCAATCACACTCAAACAACCTCTTTGTATGGAGTCTCAGGGTCAAGGACATGCAGGCTAACTTATCCCATATGCACAATGGTGCCTACTGCAGTTTCCTACTTTCCTATAAAGCATTGTACTTGCTTCCTTTCTTAATGTAATGATAGTACTCTTTTCATTTCAGTAAAGTGTCAATGTCATTGTCCGCATACACAAGATTGTGTTTATGAGTCCAAGTCTCAATCTTGGAACCTAATTCACTTGTGTAACAAACAGTGTCCATTCCATCATGAGTCTACACTTCTCCTTCCATCCTCCATAGCTTCCGGTTATGTCATGCTCTAGATCCCGCATTTCTAACATGGTATCAGAGCCCAGTTGGGCATGGCATTGCTTCTCCAGCCTCTCTTGATTCTTCTGAACCTCCATCCAGCTCAGTGTTAGTGTATGACTTCTTTTCTCAACTCTACTCTCACTGAAGCTTCCATGGCAGCCATAGCCAGCAGCACCCTGTCAGATTGAACTACTTATATCTCACTCCACAGGTCAAATCTCTTGGAGCTTCCTTCTGGAAAAGTATTCCCCAACTCATAAAGCTTCCCTACATCACATCAATCCAGGACATTGGACCATCTGGAGCTCAGCATTGTGAAAATCCCCAATCTCTGTTCTGTGTCTGCCATAGCCAGACAGGACCTACCTTGCTTGGAGCTTCCATAACTCTTCAACCAGGCAGAATTTCAACACGATTTCTTCTGGAGAAATGTTCCTTGGCTCAGGGCGTAGCTTCCTGTCACTTTAAACACCAACATTGATAATCTACAGCTCCAGCATTGCTCAAATTCGAACTCGCTGTCCAGATCTGCGCCGATTCAGTTCGCGGCACCTGCGCGCTGTATACTGACCACGATGTTGACAATCTCCTTGGGGCTTTGGTAGCCCATGACATAAGCTTCCTAGAAATGTAAAAAGTTTTGAAAATGATGCAATGTAGCTCCTGCAATCAGCAAAAAACCAGGCCCCTGTCTCAGAAACCCTAATTCCACCATAGCCAAAAGCTTCAAAATCTTGACATTTTTCACTGTTTCTCTCACTGAAGTTATCAACAGTGATTTTAATCACTGAGCAATACTCTCTGAAGTTTGTTAAAGTACTGTCACTCAGATCTAAAGGCATCAGCATCAAATCAAGAAGGGGAAGATCACTTGGAGTAAAAGACTTTTGCAGATTTGGTATTCATTGACACTCAGTTAGTGCTTTTTAGCACTTGTGTCTCTCAATCAATTATTCTGTTGCTCAAATCTAATAAAGTCTAAAGTTGATTTGCTACTGTTCCCGTAAATCTAACATGGCCAAAGACTTGCCAAATGCTCGATTCAAAGGAGTCGGATTCCACACTTGGCAAACCCGCATCAAGCTCATCCTGATGAAGAAGGGTCTCTGGGCCATCACAAATGGCAAAGAGAAGAAACTGCGGGACGCAGACCTTGCAACTACTTGGCAAAAGAATGATGACAGAGCCCAGGCCATTATCAAATTGGAGCTAGATGACAGTTATATCCATCACATGGATAACTGTGAGACCTCACAGGATACATGGAAAAGACTTGACACCCTGTTCGGTGCACAATCTAAATCATCAAAGTATGGTCTCCTAATTGAATTCTTCAGGCTTGAAATGAAGTCCAGCACATCACTTGCCACACATCTTAATTACATGGAAGGACTCCTAACCCAACTTGCAGGAATCAACATTAAAATGGATGAAGATGTTTGCATCGGTGTTCTACTTAAGAGCTTGCCTCCTGAATATAATAACGTATCAACAACTTTAATCAACATGCCAAATCCTGAACTTGTTGATATCCAGGCATCACTGTTAGAAGAAGAAAAGAAGCTAAAAACTAAAGAAGAACCAAGTACCTCTAGAGATGAGCATGCATTATATGTTGGCAACAGGTACAAAGGCAAGAAAGATCAGCTCTTTTGTGACTTCTGCAAAAGGACCGGACACACCGAGAAGTTCTGCCACGCAAGAAAGAGATCCCAAAAGGCCTATCTAGTCGCAGTCAAAGAAGAAGAAGAAAATGAAGAAAAGGAAGAAGAAGATGAAGATCACCAGGATCGGAAGGACAAGACTCATCAGTCCTTGTACTCTCATAATTCTGATAGACTGTTTTAATAGCCTTGTATTTTTCCTTGCCCTAATGCTTCTTGCCATAAGCTATGTAAACTCCTTATGTAACTTGGCATTACAGTCCCTGTACACTTTGTGAGGCCCCTGTTACAGCCTCTGGATGTCCACCATGTTTATGGTACCCACACTTAGCTTTTTCTGTGACAGCCTCTGGTGTTTTGCCATGTCTGTGGTATACCCACACTTTGCAGGTGGTTCTCATTACAGCCTCTACACACTTTGTGCCTTTCCTAGTTGTGATTGAGGAGGGGTGTTGAGAATCAGCAATCACACTCAAACAGCCTCTTTGTATGGAGTCTCAGGGTCAAGGACATGCAGGCTAACTTATCCCATATGCACAATGGTGCCTACTGCAGTTTCCTACTTTCCTATAAAGCATTGTACTTGCTTCCTTTCTTAATGCAATGATAGTACTCTTTTCATTTCAGTAAAGTGTCAATGTCATTGTCCACATACACAAGATTGTGTTTATGAGTCCAAGTCTCAATCTTGGAACCTAATTCACTTGTGTAACAAACAGTGTCCATTCCATCATGAGTCTACACTTCTCCTTCCATCCTCCATAGCTTCCGGTTATGTCATGCTCTAGATCCCGCATTTCTAACAATATAGGGCTGTCCCAAAATCACTGCATATGAGGAATTATCTTGCACAAAGAAATGTTGCTCTTCTTGTACATCACCAATCGCCACTTTCACATTAGGACATGCAGCATAAAGCTCTCTCGAAGAATTATTTGCAGCCCTCATATGCCAACCATGATCACTGTCTATAGGCCATGCACCATTATCATACAATCTACACTCAATGGCTTCTCAAACCCATGGTCAAGTAAAGCAAAACAAGGAGTTTCACATTCCTCTATTTTCACTACCATTTCAGTGGTATCTCTAGCCCAATGATTTCTTGTGTAGTGACATCAAGGAATAAATCCTAGAGTCTCTTCCCCATATTGTTGCATCTGCCTTACTCCACCATGCATATTGCTAAAAGACAATGCATTTTCAGCCACTTTCTTCTCTTTTTCACATGTTGTTGATTAGTAGCATCCTGCATAGACAATCTACTACTTACTTCATGCTCATATTCAGCTCGAATACCCAACAAACAAGTTTCCTCTTCAAATTGTAGCAATGCACTAGTGGTATCACTAAGAAACTGACGCTTCCTCTTAATTATGCCAATGATCTCATCATGAAATTCTCACTTGGCAATGCCAAGCACCTCTCCCAAGGTGAATTCCATTGACTGTTTAGGATCCGTTCTTCAAGAACCTTCTTAAGATCTGTGGCTGTCTTAATGTCAAATTGCAACTTATATCCTGGCTGCTTGCCCTTCTTTTTGCCCTCTTGTTTGTTATCCTGTTTTTGCTCTTGACTGACCTCTTCCATAACATGCTCGGGTGGTGGATGATTTGCAGCTTTAAGATGATCCACACTTCTTCTTGTCATTCTTTTAGATGTCCCTACATCATCTTCATCTTTTTTTTGTTTTTCTTCCGCAAGTAAATCCGTGTTTTGTACCTTTGCTAAATATGCATACATTGAATATGCATCTATCGGTGATTCCCAACCAGTTATGCCACGAATGTCTTGCCCTGCATGAGACATTTCACTATCAGTGACCTTTCACTTTTCAGCTACATGTAAAGCATGTGTCCATATTTCAGCCTTTGGACCAACCATCACTTGGTCATGCATTCTATCCAACTGTAGACCAAAAGTAGAAGCATGTACTATCGCATAAGCATTTCGAACTGCCAAGTCTTCCAACAACTTTTGCATACCTCCCTTTTTGAAATTCAAAGCAAGAGGTTGTAATGAAGGAGACCTAGGAGAGAGAAGGAGAGAAGGGAGAGACTGCAGAGAGAAGAGATAAAGAGGAAGAAGATGAAAGAAGAAGAGAGAGAAAGACTAGCAGAAGAGAGAGAAAGATAGAAAAAGAGAGAGAAAGAGGAGGAAAACCATGAAAGCTAGGATGAAGGAGAAAAGAGATTTGAATATTGATAAAATGATGCCCTAATTGGGTCTCTCAACACCTTATATACCCTATCAGTATAACTGGGTATTCCCATGCTAATTCGTGTCCTACTCGTCTATCCCCACTCTTTTACATTCCATCCTGACCCCGAAGGTTTTTGCCCTCAAAAACAAAAAGAGGACCTATGGCTCACAGTGAAAGAAGGGGGGGGGGGGGGTTGCAGAGTACTACTCTACTTAGCATTACAAAGGAGAATATAGGTATGGTGAAGTACAATCTCATGTGGAATTGGGGCATAGAATTGTGTATATGATGTATATGACATGTGAAAGTTGATAGCATATGATTTTGGCCTCGAATTCTTGACAATTAGGGGCTGACAAACAGTGGACAGCATGCTGTCCAGAACATGCCTGCTAGAGAAAACTTGTCATAACTTCCTATGGGCAGCTCCGATTGAGGCGTGCGACATGTCAAAATGAAGCTCATGAAGCATACTTTCAAGCCATATGGTGACACTTGATTGTCATTAATTTAGGGTAAAAAATGTTCTGAAATAATATGGTATGTGTAAGTTGTCTGCATTTCAGACTGGGGCAAATTTAGCTATTGCTAAATCAAAATTGCGTCCTTGAAGTAGGGAAAGAAGTGCATTGATGAAATGCTGATCAGGATAGGGATTTTCCAAGATCATTCCATTCCCGAAAATCAAATGGATAACCTGCATAATAAGCATCAAGAGCACAAGGGTCATCCATACAAGCATGGGTCACCATACTACCATCGGGGTCAAAAGGGTAATTGTGATCCAATGCATCTGCTGTATCATAGAAGTAATTCATGGTGTCATCATCAAGCACTGATGGTGGCACAAGATCCTTACCAACCCATATGGTAGCATGTATTGACTTGTCCATAAACTCATTGGGAACCACTAGGTCAAATCAGATTGGAGCAGATGAGGCTGCAATCAATACAACATTCAATGAATCAATCCCTAGGCATTTCATGTCCACGAGTTTCACATGCATGGCTATTATTGGGCATTCAAAGTTAAGGGCCTTGGGCTGATGGGGCATTTTCTCATGAGCTTGCAGCAGTGAGATGCTCTCATCATGGCATCGTTCTTGAGAAGTATCATGTGGCTCATAAGGATGCGCATGTTGCTTATAGTAATGATCAAGTGGATGATGATATTGAGCACTCCATTGCTGATAATGATGTTGCTCCCCATGTACATACTCATATACATTTTCATGATGTTGTCCATGTACATAATGCTGTCTAGATGGTTGTCCATGTATGTGACCAGAATGTAGTTCATAAGAACATATATAGTCATCAGATGCATGCTGTTCAAAATAGTCTGTGAGAATGCCCATACATGCCTTGTTGACCAAAACGTCCATGGGTGCCATGCTGCCCATGCATTATATGTGGACCAAATTGATTATTAGGACCTTGCTACCCAAAATTCCCATGCTGTCCATGTGCACCTGCATTGGGGCCTTGCTGCCCAAAATTTCCATGCTACCCATGCAATACATGCAAACCAAACTGAACATTGGGTCCTTGCTGCCCAAAACTGCCATGTGCATGCTGCCCATGTGCACCCTGCATACTATGCTACCCAAAATTTGCATTTTGCCCTTGCATATAGCTTCCACTATAGGGGAACTACTGTCCCAAGGATGGGCGAGAAGGGTTTGTCATAGGTGATGGGAGAATGGGTTCATCATGTCGCATAGGGGGACTCACCCAGCTCATAGGTGCTATGGGGAAGGCCATGGGTGCCACCAAAACCTTGTGGGTTATGCCTGGTCTCCAAGGTAGGAGGGGAGTTGGCCTCACGGGGAGGGACATGCTCCTTGGGTTGAGTCGAGGAGGGTGCGATGGCGGGGATGAAGGTGCCCATGCGCTCTATGGGTAAGTCCATCTTGGCCATCATCTCGGAATGACATTGATCTTGGCAGGTTTCCATCTCCCTATGGCGTTCCAACTATCGATGCCAATCAGCATGACGGGTCTCATGTTGGCATAGAGTATGGTTGAGCATAGAGAAGCGGTCCATCTTGGGGGCACCCTCTTCAAACATGTCTTCACAATCCTCGTGGGTTGAGCTAGGATCATTCATCAAGGCACGGGAGCCCCTTATTTCATGCTGGAAGTCCTCTTGGGCCTTTGCTTTACCCTTGTGGCCTGCCATCCCAAGTGCAGTCCACTAGACCCCCTGTTATAGAAATGGCAATAACTTGAGCTAGGAAGCTCTGATCGCCAAAATTTCTGATTCAAAATAAAGCTCTCAATTCTCTCTACGAGGCTATGTAAAAATAACTTTGATAGTAAATGATTAGGGCTTTGCTGTAATTGACTTCTGTGGGCTGACTGTGTAGGACTGCTGCATGTCCCACAGTACCTCTGAGCACAAAGTTGGGCGTATCTTCCAAACCGTAGGGCAAAATGGGGAGATTTTTGGTTCAGATTGAAGGGGAGGGTGCCCTCTTTGAATCAAGCTATGGGACCGCACTCAATCACAAAAGAAGGATTTTCTGTAGTTGACTTTTGTGGGCTGATTGTGTGGGACTAGCTGTCTGCAACACCCTGCAAGGACTCCTTCAATGAGCATACATTATCCCAATGCCAAGGCGCTTATTTCAAGACATCCTGGGCCTCAATGGTGGTTCTCAATGCCACGTAGAGCCATACATAATTTGCATCAATAGTTCTCTTGCTACCACCATTTTTGCAACATTGATGCCATGTCTAGGCATTCGCCGACCAAAATTGTTGCCATTTGACTTTTGCATACCAGGCCCTTCCATCTGCCTAAAATCATTGCCACAATCTGCAATAACACTGAGGCCTTGTAATCTTCTAAATACATCATCAAGTTCAGGGCTAGGAATCCTAGTCAAGATTGTCACAGGTTGATTGCTTCAAGCAACTTGCCAGCTCAGCTAGCTATTGCTCTACATCATGCACACTGCAGAGCGCATGGAGCTTTTCAAAGAATCTATCAAAACATCGTAGGCAGGAAAAAATTTACCAGCCAAAAAGAGAAGTTGCTTTCAAAAGACTTCAGAAGTTCAATCATCATATGCATGTTATTAATCTATAGCGGATAGATATCTGTTCTACACAGTGTTGCATAATACAACTAGCACATTCAAATGTGGCCATAAATGCATGTTCCAAAATGACAAAGCATTGAAGTATCTCTGCATAGGTAAGCTGATGAGAATCAAAGCCTGAATTTTCATTGTGAATAGTAAAGATAAGAATAGCAACAAGCTGAAGAACAATGTTTGGTCTTGTCCCCCACATGCCTCATGTAGCTAGAACATTGTAGCTCACTTCTAGATCTCCTCCCTTAGGTTTGGGTGTAAGCAGTTGCTTGAGCTAAGACAAAATGCAATTGTGAATCTACTCCAAATTAGCTGTTGCTATGGAGCTATTACCCAAACATACACACAAACCAGGCTTCAGAGAATCATTAAAAAGAAAACTGTTATGCTAAGTTGAGTGCCCATTAAATAGAGTAGTAGTTAGTCACTTTGGGTCTTTGGGAATCTACAGAGCTGAACTTCCGTAGGAGAATTGGTGGCTGGTGTCTCAAGTCTTGACTTCAACTATCAAAAGAGAATCAGATGACATTGACAGTTTGGTATTCTATAGCCTCCTGAGGAAGGACTGTGAGCAGCTCCAGAATGGCATTGCTACCACTTCCTTGTCCTTGTAGTTCATAGAGGCTTGCAAACAGTTCAACAGGATTCTTCAGTTCCACAGCTCTTAGAACCAATGCTGATAATGCCAAACATATCTGGGTCAAAAGCTAAGGGGGCCCATTGCTGAATTTCTTTGCAGAAGTAAGTAGCGCTGCTTGTAGACCTCCCCTATAATCAAGCTGAAGGTTTTCTCTCTCACTCTGGATCTTTCTCTTCAGTACTTGTGCAACAAACAACTCAACCTCAAAGTCATGATGGAAATAAGTAGGATCTGACATAAGGATGCCAATTGCCACTTCCCATGCAACATCCGTATGCTGGAACTAAACGAGCCACTGGTTCGCAGCCACCCTGTTGCAAGTCTACACATCGTGGTTCAAGACTCAAACAGGGGAACGCAGGCAAGATTGCAGCAGGACCTTATTCCCAAGCCTGCCTGGCTGCACAGATTACGTTGTTCTCCCCCCTGCGACAATGCTGGTTACCTTTTCCAGCCAGAAATCTCACAATAAGCTTTTTCAATATAAGGGGATCCCTTATGAATACACAGTCTGCACACAAGGAGCTGCAGATTTACAAATTTTAAATCATCTCTAGAACAAGCCCTCTTTTTTGCGGGTGCCTTGACTCTAGGTATGTGGTGAAGCTCTTAGTAGGGTATTCCTCCCATGGTGAGAAGGTTAGCTTGCTCATCTATGACTGCATGAAAAATAGAAGCTTGCAAGAAGTGCTGCATTTGAAATGTGACCCTCTAGATTCAATGTCTAGGATCCCATCTGGGAATCCGGCAAGCAGGAGACTCTTGATAGAGCTGGAATTGAGTCTCTTGAAGAATTGAGATTTGATCTTTCAGATCACTCGAGGGTCCCGGCACCAAAGGCGTGGTGAGTTACAGATGTACTTAAAGGAAATGATGCGAATGATGCGTTGATCATTTTGTAACATCCTCCTGTGTACACTTTGGGAACTCGAAGCTCTGAGGACTACTTGCTATCTGACATGGATAATCCTCCTTGTGATGCATACATAACAGAATCTGGAGGTGAAGTCACATATCATGGCCCTGGCCAGTTGGTTATGTATCCCATTCTGAATCTTAGGCATTATAAGTTAGATCTTCATTGGTATATTAGGGCTCTTGAGGAAGTAATCATTCAAGCTTTACAACGTGCCTGTCACATTGAAGCTTCACGTATTGAAGGATACACAGGTGTTTGGGTTGGAGATGAGAAGGTAGCAGCAACTGGGGTTAGAGTATCACGCTAGATAACCTACCATGACTTGGCCCTTAATGTGATCATAATCCTATCCCCCTTCAGAAATATAGTCCCCTGTGTATTCACAATCGTCTAGTGGGAAGTGTATGGAAGCTGTATATCCATTTCTCTATTGATTTCCATGAGTCTGGTTAACTTTCTCTAGACCAGTGCAAGACCTTGGAAGAAGCTATATTACTTTCGAGGCACACCTGAGAGCATGCACCAATCCAAGACAAAGAGAAGCTTTGCTTTGATATATTCTGTTATTTGGAAGGAGATAGAAGAGGCCTTTGACAATCGCATGGATGGAGGAGTATGTCAACTACTCGATCCTGCTATAGCATCTTGAAACCCATTGGTCCTCTAAAATCAATTCATGTATTACTCTGTTGCTTTTAATCAAATTTCTGGCTACCATACTCATGCGATGTAGCTAGGCAAAGGGTTACACACAATGGAACCTGGATTTCACAAGAGGCAATGAGCACGAAAGCAAATACTTGGAGCTAGCCCATCATGTTGATGAAGCATTGGGCTTCATGTCAACGTGTGGGCTCACCATTAATCATCCAATTATGACCACAATAGAGTTCTGGACTTCACACGCATGTCTGCTTCTCCCTTATGAGCAAGCCCTAACTCGACTTGATTCAACATTAGGCCTTTGGTATGATTGTTTTGCTCACATGCTGTGGGTAGGCAAAAGGACAAGGAAATTAGATCGGTGCCAAGTTCTGGGAGCTCATGTGCTAGAACTCCAGAACTAGATACTCCCTCAAGTTCATGTGATGCGACTCCAGAACCAGACACTCCCTTACCATGCTGAAAAGAGGAAGTTCATGGGAAAGAAGTAAAACAACCTACTACAAACAGTATAGCTTGGCTGCAAGCACCACATGGTACTCCATCACTACTTCATACAGCTCATGTCCCTAATGTACCTCAAAGTTGAAAACAAGCTGCCATTTTTGTCTCCTTGCCTTCAGATTTGGCCAAGACTCCTACCATAGCTTCCGTGCGTCTTCCAAGAAAGCTACCATCTCTTCCTATGTACCTGAAAAGTAAGGTTTATTGTTGAAAAATGAGACTAGATTTGAGGGAAAGGAGAGAGAAAGGAAGGATCTAAAAACTAAGCTCTAATACCAACTGTAATGAAGGAGACCTAGGAGAGAACGGAGAGATTGCAGAGAGAAGAGAGAAAGAGGAAGAAGATGAAAGAATAAGAAAGAGAAAGACTAGCAGAAGAGAGAGAAAGACACAAAAAGAGAGAGAAAGACACAAAAAGAGAGAGAAAGAGGAGGGAAACCATGAAAGCTAGGAGGAAGGAGAAAAGAGATTTGATTATTGATAAACTGATGCCCTAATTGGGTCTCTCAACACCTTATATACCCTGTCAGTATAACTAGGTATTCCCATGCTAATTTGTGTCCTACCCATCTATCCCCACTCTTTTACAATTTCACAACCTTCAATTGAAGATCTCGCATGCCTTTGACCAATTCATTTAAGACATCTTCCCTAACAGAGGGAACAATAGCAAGTACAACCATAGGGTTAGCCATAGAAGTAGATGGCTTACTGGATACATCAATTGTCTTGCCCGTAGTGGGCAAGCTAGAGACATGCAATCTTTCTCTTCTTTTATGCTTCTTCACAAGTGCAGTAAAAGCTTCCTTGACATGTCTCCACTTTGTTTTAAGGCCTATCTCTGTAGCCAGATCCTCCAGCAAATCATCAAGCTTCTCTTGAAGCTTAGGATCAATTGCATGTAGAAAGAATTCAATTTTCTGACTTGCAAGAGCTTGTTGTTCTGCAAGATCCAACTACTCAAATCGACCTTCAAATTCTCTTAACAATTATGTAGCCACAAGACCCTTATTGGGTTGTAAAACCCACTCCTAAAGAGTCTTGTGCATAATCAAACTAGTATCTTCAATGTAAAATTCTTCCCTGAGTGTCTTCTTGAAAGCTACCCAGTTAGCATCTTGCATGTATAATTTAGTGATTCACGGTTTCAGTTCATGTACAATAACATGTACAAAATACCGGCTCCATGCGAGTTGAGCCACTCCAAAGAATTCCATCTTTTGAGCATAGGTATGTACATATGCAGATACATCTCTAACATTGAGTAACTTCACCTCATGCTCAACTGCTTGCAAAGCATTCATCACAAAAATTTCTGTTTGATTAGAAGCTTGCATCACCTATTGTTGTTGTTGTACCTGCATAAGCATATTTATATTTTGCACCAATTATTGCAAAACATCACTAGAGATTGTGGTCGAATGTTCTGTCATCTTGTCTTTCCTTCTTCTGATGACCTTTCACGTCGGGTTCACCAATGTTGGAGGGGTTCTTGTTGAAAGGTCAAATCCAATGAGCATCAGAGGTAGAAGGAAGTAGAGATAGGAGATGGAAGAGAATATAAAGAATACACGAGGTAAACACAATAATGACAAAGAACAATGAATCAAATCAATATGTATTGACAAAACCTAAAATTCTTTGTTTGGCACTATTCAGAAGCACTCTCCAGGCATTAGATCTCTTGGAGCTTCTTCGTGGAATAAAAAAGTGGATTAGAAAATAACAACTCCTTCTCTGCTACTCAAAACCCAAATCTGATGGCTTCGTTGGCTCCAAAAGGGGGCTAAAACTCCAAGAAACCTGCTCCTCACAGATCTCCCAAATCACTTTTTCTTCCTCTTCCAGTTTAAACTGCAGTTTTCAGCTTGTCAACAACGATCACGATACACACAATTTCACCAACCTGTCTTTTTTTATGAAAATCCCATAACTGGTTGAAAAAGCAACTTGCTTTTTGCATGCCATCCTAATCTAGAAGCTTTTCTATTTTTTTAAATTTTTACAATAAATAATATAAAAATAGTATAAAATTATCCAAAAATCTAGTATTTTTGGATAATCCATGCAACTCACACTAGTACTAATGACTCAGATCACATTCACTCTCTTGATTAATTTTCTTGGGGACCTTTCGATGTTCACTATGTGTGCATACATCATCCGATTTGCACACCAGATGATGCATAGTGGAATTGTCATACAACTGGAAAGAGGTCAACACACTGCTAAAGGTTCAAATGAGAAATATATGCATTAGCTATCTACATATTAGTAGAAACATGCAAACAATTGACTATTGAATACGTTGGATGTAGATCAATAGCAACTATATTGACATAATTTCCCACTTCCAACATGTGATTGATCTTGAATAGATGCATGGGGTCCAATAGGTGATTGATCTTGAGCTCACTCCAATATGGGAGACAAAAAAATATAGAGAATCTAAGGCACAAACAATATATTATTTCTCGTTCTCATAATGGAGTGTACTTTAAAGACAAAAAAAGAAGTAAACTAGTTACTGACTCATGCCGAGTGGAGGATGATCATTGGCGTGTATCCAAGTGTCCTTCCAATCTTGAATGGTCAAAGATTGTGGAGTTCTTCCATTAGTGGGGGTACATATTTGGGGTGGTCAATAGGAAGAAAACGATGATGATTGTCATAGATAACCTTCTTCAAGCATGTCGGTCTAGAAGAAACCAGAGAGGCACCGCAAATTGGACATGCATGATATCTTGATGTAGCTAAACCTATAAAAATAAGTGGGTTAATGATGACATATATTTGATTAAGGGTAAGAATGAATAAAATAGAGTATGCAACTGCCTGAACACTCTCCATAGCCTGGAACGTCATGCATAGTCCACAACAACATCCTTTTTAAAGTGAAATCTCTAGAGGACAATGATACACTCACATCTTGTGCCTCAATACCTCTCCATAGCATTTCTAGCTCCTCGATCAAAGGCTCTAAGTAAACATCCACGTTTTTTACTTTGTGTTTTCCAGGAATTAGAAGGGACAACATTACATGTCCTTTTTTTATTGCCAAGGACAGAGGGATATTATAGTTCACCAATACGACTGGCCATACACTATATGAGGTGCTTTTGATGCCAAATGGATTTATTATTCCATCTGATCCTAGACCAAATCTCAAATTTATGGGCTTTTCTTTGAAAGTAGGCCACAAATTGTCTACGTGTTGCCAAGCTAGTGTGTCTGAAAGAATTCTCTACTTTTCATCACTTGAATGGTGACTAGCATGCCATGACATGAGTCTCGCAATAGATTCACACTTAAACATAAGTTGAGTATGTGGAATAATAGGAAAATGTCGCAAAACCTTACGAGGTACATCTATTGATTTCATATCCTCGTTGTATCTTGGTTCACCACAAATAGGACAATGTCATGCAGATGCATGATCCCCACGAAACAAGATGCAATTATTGACACATGCATGGATTTTAATGTAATCGAGACCTCCAAGAGATGTCAAGAAACACCTTGCTTGCTCCCTTCTAGTTGATAATTTATTTCCATTTGGAAGCATTTGTGGCAATAACCTGCATATATTGTGCAAACAGAGTTAACAAACCGCGAATATTTTCTAGAAGCATTTATAAATTAATATCAAATGATACATAGTTCAATAATGCATTCAAGCTAGCATTACTCCATCCATAAATGGTTTGTAAGTTCAGTATCTCGAGAGATGCACGTAGAGCGGAGTAGGTGCAACCTTCCTACAATGGAGTTTTCGACGCTATGTGTAGCGGGTCATCTGTCTCTCTAGTGGCGCCCTCCCCCCGAACCTCATGGAAAAATAAATAATGCACCATGTTGTCCAAAATCTCTTCCTCCAAAACTTGATGGGCATTTGAAGAGGATTGCTATCATCGTTATCAGTCTCTACTCTTCTTGAGGACTCTGCCTCCTCACGTCGACGCGTCGCAGCCTCTCGATGCCCTAGAGGGACCATTTGAGGATGTGGTACCGCATCCTGCTCAATAAAAAAAAGGAGGTTTTGTTTAATGGTGAAGATGCAATATAGACCAATAATATTTATGCAAATAAAGCAGTAAAAATTATTGGGTCTTTTTCTTGGTCTCACTCTCCGTACATGCTGAGGTGTGACATTGTGATTCGATGTGCTCGAAAAAAACATCCTCGACAACAATCACACATATATTTGATTTTCCATCGTAGCCAAGCATCTCGATTGTGAAGACACAATGTCTCATCCTCACTGGAGGATGTATTGTTTGTTGACTCAGCATGTCCCATACTAGCAGAAGATGACGACATAATTACACCTGAATCATAAGGACATATATGATTTCATTTGTTATATATATCATATTCCCTAAATGCATGAATACTTACAACATGGAGACAAACATTTTTATATTGAAAGACTAGGAAAGTCATATTGATCCAAAAATAACCAAAACCCAGCATTTAATCAGTTTAATTGTAATTGCACGTCTATCATCGCGTGGAATATGTCTTATCTGCGCATATACACACGCAATTACACACACTTACAGATGCGCCATGAAAATATTAAAAAAATTTAAAAAAAGTTATGGCTTTCTTTTCAAACCAGTGCTTTCCTACGTTTTTTGTGCGTCTTGTGCAGTTCGAGCTTCACATCACTAATCATGACTATCTATCACTTCATGAAGATAATGAGGGAAGGAAATAAGAGTAAAAAGAGGACAAGAAAAAGAAGAGTCAAAGAGTAAAGAACAAGAGCCAAACAGCAAGGAAGAGAAGAAGAATCAAGCAACCTACCAAGGAAGGGAGAAGGAGGACAAGGAGCTTGCAACCTAGCCGCCACCTATCGAAACAAGCAAAGAAGGTGAGTTATTCTTCTCTCTCAATCTTGTTTGCTTTCTCTTTGTATGTTTCTCTCTCTCTCTCTCTCTCTCTCTCTCTCTCTTTACATGCTCTAGATTGTCATCGATGGAGGTTTTTTGCGCATTTTTTATAACAGTTTGCAAAGTATGGTCTGACTTTGCATGTCTGTCAGTGCATCTAGATGACATTGTAGATGTAGGTATAGACGCAGGAATAGACATGCTATGTGACAGATGTGGGTATAGACGCAGGTATAGACACAGTGTGTAATATGTTTTATTTGCACAGGTTCATAATGGATTTTTTCTTGTGTAGATGTGGAATCATGGATCTTCCAGCACTAATCTTGAGTTGGAATGCATGAACAACACCTTATCGGAGTTTTCTAGAGGTGTTAGTAGTTTTTCTAGAGGTTTTCTGAACAAGGAGCAATTCATGGGGAAGATGACTTGTTATCTTGTTCACCCTCCCACTGCAGAGGAGGTTTTTAGTGTCATGTGTGGGACACCTATCACATCTTTGCCTAGCACTACCGCACAAACACCAAACCTTGGCACACCAAATCGTGGTACACCTCTACTAACAAGTACTCCACGCACTATGCATATACACAGATCAGCTGAAATACATGGATCACCCGAAACACATGCATCTGTAGAAGCATGTGCATCGAGTAAGGTAGAGGATAGTTCCCGTCGAGGGAGGAGGGAGAGTCATGCGAGAGGACGAGGAGGTCGAGGGATTTGTGGGGGTTGCCTAGGAGGTGGCTCTCGATCACCCTCACCGGGAAATGAGAGAGGTGAGCCTCCACAAATATACTATGTCACATAAAAAGATTGTATGATTCCCTTCAAGCACCAAAAAAATGGTTTGTGGCAAGAGGTGCTATGGGCAGTACATAGAAGGTACCCTAATCCTGAGAATTCACGATTCTCAGATGATTGGGGACGGTCAAAGGTGAGAGATGCGCTTCATAACAAGAGGTCTCACCTTATGACGCGCGCCAAGAAGTCACTGCAGAGATAAGAGTAGGGGCGCCCTGGATATGGCCAACCACCCAATTGCCACCACAGGGAGTGGAAAGAGGCCAAGAAGAGAGCAGTAGAGAAAAGGACAAGTCGCCAGCATGCAGAGGCACGATGTATCCACATGGCAACCATAGGATCGTCGCATTATGGATCAGGTGGCAGGGAGTCATTATTTGATTTTTTAAATTAAATTTTTAATTTATTTCAATTCGTTATGTAGTGTGTTCTAAGATGTATGTTAAAATTATTTTGTAGTATCATATCATTGGTAGGATGTCTACTCCTAGAGAGGTAGGCTACCATCAAGGTCATAATCGTGCGTCCACTTGGCAACATTTCTACAAGGAGGGACTCATCACGGACAAGCAATATAATCGTGCCATGAGGATTCCACAACCAGAAGAGGTATGTTTTATTTTTTACATGAAAATTATAGGTAACTCTAATTTATTGTTTGTTATGGTATTTATATACCTTAATAATTTGTGTAGGCGAACCCTGATGCAGTTGAGGATAGCGAAGGGGGGACTAGCAGTAGTGGTGGCGGCAGCGATAGCGGCACCGGTAGCGGTGGTGGTAGTGACGATGATGCCCCTTCTGAGGAGATATAGAGGAGCCCCATGCATGCATGCCTCCCCTTGGCTTGTAGTTTTCATTTTTGATATGTATTACTTTCAGCTAGTGCTTGCGACCATGACCATGCTTGAGGTCACAAGCACTAGAACTCGTCATGCAGTAAAAACATTTCATCTATATATATATATATATATATATATATATATATATATATATGAAATTTCGTGTTCTACATACATTATTTTATTTTTAGTACAAAAATCTTCAAAATATGTACAAATATTTTAGCATAGTATGTTCATGTTTCAGCACAGTATGCTCATCATGTATTATTATCAATATATGGACTTTGGCTCTCCACATTCTTTTGCTTTCAGTGTAATAATCTTTCTCTGTTTTCCCTAAGCATACAATTTGATGTTGATGGGGAAAAAAAACCATAGAGCATGTGGCTTTGCAAGCCACATGCTCTCTCGTTTTTTTTTCATACCTCTGTTTTGGGCGTCTATTCGCACGTCTAAATTGTAGGAAAAATGCGCATCTATTATCGCCAAAAAGTTGCAGAGTACACGCCTTTTTAGACTCGCAGTTACATGCATGTATAGATGCAAAATATGAATATATCTACTTTTTTATAAATATGATTATATATTTATGGAGTACGTCAATAGGCACGTCTATATGCACGTGTATATTACACTATAAGTGCGCTCGTAGATGTGAAATTTTAGACGCGGCAGTAGACACAGTAATAAACGTGCTTCACATTTTTAAACATAGTTTAAATATTGCGTCTAGAAGCGCGTCTATGGAGACTTTTTGTTGTAGTGTTCTATATAATGATTCCAATCTATGTCCTAACTATTTCTGACTCACCTATAGTGTATTCATTTAGAATTTCTATCTCTTCCCTTATTTCTCGAGCACATTCATATGGACCATACCATGTCATTGTATTTCCCACATTTATATGCCTCCTTCCTTCTCAAACCATCCCTAATCTAGATCGGCAACCCATTTCCATACCTCTCTAGTTGGTCATCCCTTATCGCTATAATGATTCATAACTCTACCTATCTACCTAGAAGTATATCTAGCTTTCTGGATTTTTGAAATCCTACTTGCGTAGCCATCGAGACACCTCCAAACCATGTATGTTTTTCTAATCTATACTTTTGATATTTATTTACAAAACCTATTTTGAGTATGTCTCATCCAATCACTTAGAAAGTTTATTGATATAAGTGTACTTTTACTATCCCTTCTCACAAATTTTAATATTTAGATATGCAAATATTTTGAACCATTTTGAGACATTATTGATAATTTAGTAACTATTTTGTTTGCATGCATGGATGAGTACATATGTCTATATGCATAATTGTTTGCAAATTTTATATATTTAACACACATACATATGCGTGTGTACACAAAAACACACTCATGTGCAAGCAGACTACCTTGCACATGTCCTCACGACTTGCATATACCTATGCATACACACATTTGAGTTGTTGAGTAAATTTATAAACCAACCATGCATAGTATAATATTACAAAGAAAATTCAAATGGAACTCAATGTTTCTCTTACTATTAATTATCTTTAAAATAAAAGCTCAATCTTGAGCATTAAAAAGTATTTACATGTGATTTGATTAATGAAACTTCAAAGCTTTATAAAAAACTTATCATTTTCCTAGATCACTTAGATCTTGCATGCATTGCTATATAAATTTTTGAATTAATTATTACTTTCAACAGTAGTTTATTCATATTCACATAGCCTCTACTTTAGGCTTACCTTGCAATGTCCTTGTGATTACATCACCTTGTTCTAAGTATACTTGACTAAAAGTTTTCCATTATTACAAGCCCATAAGTTCAATCTACACTCAAATGTAAGGTTATCAATTCACATGAAAGAGAAATAAGTTAAAACTAGATAAAACAATCTCGATAATACAAAAATCTAGATATTAAAATACTATTTAAAAACATTTGAAAGTAAAAAACTTGTATTTAGTAAGGAAAGAAACCACCATTCATATAGAGCATAATTAAACATAGAGAAAAATCCTTCTTCTTCCTCTTCTTCTTCTTCTTATTCTCTCTCTTTTGTGTGTGTGTGTGTGTGTGTGTGTGATTACATTTTTGTTTAAGTTCTAATTTTCATTCAACAAGAGGAAAGCCGAAAACAGTGCACTGTGGTTTTAAATTAGAAATGCATGTAAATGAGTATTTATAATCTCAAAAAAATTGGCTCTTTCTTCACATTTAAATTTTTTTTAAAAATAAGCTATTTGAGGATGAGCTATGCCACCCACATGAATGAAAAATTTAACAATTATTTAGATACATGTATGAATCCACACCCAAGGAAATTTTAATCATTCCCTACTACATACTAAAAAAAGGGAATTCCCTATCAATTCTCTAGTTAAAAACACACATAAGTAGGGAAAGTAAACAATAGGGAAATGGGACATTTCCTTGTTAGAGAAACTAAAGAATCACATAGGGAAATTTCATTCCATTTTCCCTATTATTCACTTCCCTACTTATGTGTACTTTTAAATAGGGAATTCCCTTTTTTTTTCCTTCCTATGTAGGTAATTTGTCCTATATGAGGAAAGTTTCCCACATACGCAAAATTTCCTATGTTTCCCTATATACAAAAATGTTCATACATATGATAGTTTTCCTATATAAGTAATTTCTTATGTGATTCTAATTTATCTGTAACTTGAAAAGATTGCATTTTTCCTAGTTTGCACACTCCTACTTGTGTCAATTTGGAAATTATACTGCAAATTTTCAACTAGAAAACTATATAGAGATTGTTTTACACAACAAGAGGCTTCACCCCATCAATTTGGGCATATTATAGCAAAAATGTTCCAGTTTTTACTCCACCTCTAGAGGCATAATCCAATATGCTTATGACTTTTCTTATGTTGTGATATGATCATGGTGTAAAGGGAAGGTGGATGATACTTCAACAAATGCAGTACTAGTACTAAAATCCAAAATGAATAAAATCCCATCACCAACTAGTCATAACAACCCATGCTTGGCTACTAAAGAGGACTTCCAATCTCTAGAGTTTGGTTCAAGTATCATTCACCCTTCCTGAAAAACAACAAAAGAAATTATCATTTTTGTCTCATCTCTCATGTTCTAGAGTTGACAACAAGTATTTACTTTTTCTAGCAATCCACAATAATAGTCATTAGAGTAGCTTCACAAGCTCACTCTTGACCATTAAAAAGAACAAATACATCTTGAATGTCTTTATCTTCATGTTGCAACTCCTTTTACTCATTGGCATACTTCATCAACATTTCAAGATCCATTTGAGCAAGGAGCTCAAATTGCCAAATATTATTGAGTAAATGCTGCATATACTCCACACATTACACATGAAAATGAGTAAATAGATTAAATAATAACATATGTATGTTACCGTATGAAAACTAATAAACTACTACTAGTACTAGGTTCATTTACTTTCGACCTATGGCCATTAGTAGTACACAAGTCTTTCTTTGAGTTGAAAGCTACATTGAAGAGCATCTTGCGACCATGGCACCATGAGAACCACAAACCGGGTAGAGGCTGCAAATACACTACTGGCCATGAAAACTTGCAAGAAAATTCTCTTTCTTCTCACCAAGAATCATGCTCTCAAAACACATAAGAAAAATGACACACAAGAGATTGAGAAACGCTTCCATCCTCACTCTCTTCCTCTTCCTCACTCTCCATGAGATCTTGCAAAGGAGCACAAGAGAGAAAGAAACAAGAACAAGAAAGTTGAGAGTTGTGCCAAAATGGGAGATGGAGAAATGAAGCATGAGAGGAGATGATAAAAGAAGAGAGAGATTGTAACCACCTCAACCTCCCACCTCCTCAAATCAGTTGACAAGCCTCCTCCTTTTCCTTTCTTGATATTATAAGATTGGGTTGCATACATTTTGGCTAAGGTTTAAAGACTCTTTTGTTTTAGCATGAGACAAAAGTGTTTGACCATTCCTTTTCCTAGGACAATATGTATCATGTGAGCCTTTTGGACTACACATTTTACATTTCTTCATATTTGTTTTTTGACGAGATGGTACAAGAGCAAAGTGTCAATTTGCAAAGGATGTTTCCATGTTGAGCACATTTCAATGCCTTTATTTGCACAAATTTCTTGGTCATCATACATACCCAAACCACAAAATAAATTGTGATTCTTGTCTCATTCCTCTTGTTCTAAACTCAACAAGTGGTTGTTTTTCTCTAGTAATCCATAGTGGTAGTCACCAACTATTTCATCTAGAGTAGCATTAGGACCTTTCTCTTAACCTTTAGAATGGAAACATGCATGAAATCTTGAATGTCTTCATCTTCTTTCTCTAGTTTCTCAGACTCATGGGCATACTTTATCAATGTTTCAAGATCCATCTGAGCAAGAGGCTCAAAATATTGAATCTTATTGAGTAGATGTTGCCAAGATCTCAAACATTGTACATGAAAGTAAGTAAACAGACTAAACATAAATATCTTAGCATATGAAAGCTAATAAACTACTTTTACAAAGTCTATGTAACTTCAAAACTAAAAAAGGACTTATGGCCATTAGTTGCACAAGAGTCCTCCTCTAAGTTTTAAGCCATTAGTTCAAAACTAAAAAATGACTTATGGCCATTAGTTGCACAAGAGTCCTCCTCTGAGTTTAATGCTCTAGTGATGTATACATTACCCAACACTACCAGAATGAGACACAATTTCAAAGGTGACACTACATTCATCTAATTCATGCTAAAAATCATCTAATAGTTTGATTTATAGCTAAGTATTTTCTTCATAGATTGTCATGTGATGTGTAAGATAGAGTTCTTTGGAATACGTTAGCCTAATAACCTCCTATTAGTAAAGATGGTTGAATGTGGGAAATTAATTCACACACACACACACACATTTCTATCTCACTGAGAAAAACCACATCTATGAAATACAAGTAGCTACTTATTATTCTTAATATGAACAATGAAGTAATGTGAAACAAGGTCTAGAGACTTCATCTCTATGATATTCAATATATAACCGACAAAAATACACAAAATTATTGTTTATAAAGAATGTGCTCCTTGAAAAGTCAGGTGTTTGCTATAATCATAAGAAGACATGGATTTTCTATAGCTATAAACTATGTACCTTTTAAAAAGTTTAGTGTTCTAGTTTAGGGAACATCTCCTCCAAAGTTCCATGTAAGGGTATTTAAACTCTACCTCGTCTAACAATGGGATCCTCCACAAACAAGGGTGACAAGGACATGATCAATACCTTCTTCTATAAAAAGAATTTATTATCTCTACAAACATAAGAAATTTGCTTACAAAACCAAATATAATTTATTGCAAGACCATGTACAAAAAAACAAATTTGTAAGGCTTTATGATTATATATATGCATCTTCATACTTGAATGAACATGTCCTTTACCTAGATGCCCAATATACCATGTTTGGCTTTCAAAATCTATCTTTGCCACATCAATTTACCATGGTATCTCTCAATGGTTGAGGAGAGAGAGAGAGAGAGAGAGAGAGAGAGAGAGAGAGAGAGAGAGAGATTCTCAAACACAACACACCCACCACAAACGTGCAAGATTGCTCTCTCTTTTCTTTTGAAACTCTTTGAAAGCTCTTTAATATGATTATATAAGATGTGTATATGTGTATGTGGAATGCCTTACATCAAATGTACTTGTGTTTTTTAAGTGAGGGGTCTGATGTGTTTGAGTCTCAATTCTTAAATGGAAATTTCTTTTTTGTAAAATGGGGTGGGTGATAATGAAAATAAAATTAGAAACATGAAAAGAATGCATCGTAGATTTTTCTAGCATTAGCAATAGCATCTCTCCTCAAGTTTTGTGCACATATAAGAGATATGCATGTGCTCGTGAAAAATTGTGTGCGAGTATACAATGGGTGAGTCCATGTTTCAATGGGTGAGTACAAACTTTGGGTTGTTGGGTTGTAGAAACATGACCACCTTCCCATAAATTTCCACTTGACCTCTCCCATGATCCAAATGACTACCCTTTTCCTACTTTTTGGACTTGGTTTCCTAGTTAGATTTGTACTTGTATTAGATGGATGTTAAGATGAATTTTCTACATAAGGACCTATATAAGGACATTTTTATGCAACAACCAAAGGGATTTATGAAAAAGGGAAAAAAATACTTAGTGTACAACTTGAGGAAGAGTCTCTATGGACTTAACTAGGCACCTAGAAGTGGTCTCATAAGTTTGATGCCTTTATGCATTCATAGTCATATTTCTATAGTGCTTTGGATCTATGTCTCTACATAAGATCATTTTGGTACTCTATGTTAATGATATACTAATTTCTAGGAGTGCTCATGATGACTTGAATGCTTTAAAGACTTAGCTCAAGAGGAGTTTTAGATTAAGGCAATGGAGTACCCTTCTCATATACTTGGTATGTGTATTACATGCAATCACTCTAAGGGACTCCTCTACTTGTTGTAGAAGGAGTACATTCACAAGATACTTAAGCAATTCCATATGTAGGGCGGTAAACCCATTGGGATCCCCTTACCTTCTCATGTGAAGTTCTATTAAGCAAATTGTCCCTAGTTTGATGATGAGAAGGTTGATATGGCCAAGATTCCATGTACATCCATAGTCAATAGCTTGATGTATGCCATGATAGCCACTAGACTTGGCATAGAATTTGTAGTGGGAGTCGTAGCTTGTTACATGGTGACACATGGTAGGCAACATTGGAACATTGTGAAGGGTGTCTTGATTGGTAGTCACTATGATAGACCAATCCTCCAAATGAATATAAGGGTGACATTATAAGCTTGACTAGGGGTCCTAGACATAGACAAGAACTCCACTTTTGCTTCTTTTTCACAACTCATTCTAAAGTGAAGATGTTAGCAAACATCTATTTTTGAGGGATGTCCATGTATTCAATAAGAGACCTAAGCATATAAATTAAGACAAAAGTGTTTCCATTTAGATTGATGCTTTAGAATGACTAAGGACCATTTCACATTCATTCAAGGACAAATGTGTGCAAAATAGCCCTAAATTGAGGTGGCATTTATCTAATGGGGGATAAAACTATCTTAGTGTTGCTAAATTTAACAAGCAAGAGGTGAGTGGATAGTTTTCTATAGTACACAAAAAGGAGTGGCTTGCCATTGGCACCGATCAAATGGATGCAAGCATCCAAACAAACTTACAAGCAAGAGCACCCATGTCATGTTTGATCTACCTTTCATTGCTTTCAATTTATCCATTCTAAAGTGTTTGTTCGTTTGGATGTTCATGAAACCTTCCTGAGCCAACAACTTTTCTCAAGGTGATGAGGTCCACAAGTCAACTTTGGCTCTTTACATCCATAAGCTAGTACGTCTAGCAAACAAAAAACCATTCCAAGTCCATTCATAACCTAGTACATCTAACCAAGATCACATAGAGCACCATTCCAAGTCTATTCACAAATCACACTTGTTGGCTTGTATGGGCTACAATCTTGTCCAACTTACAATTATCAAAGGTAGAATTTGAATATAGTGATGAGAATACATCTCACGCAATACAGTTATCAAAGATACCACAAAGACAATTGAATTACACCAATCAAAATACATCATAGAGAGAAAAAATGGATGCGCTCGAAAGAAGAATAGAGTTTGATTCTGGTTATGGCATGTGAGCTTTTGGATGACCTTTCCTATGTGGTTTGTGAAGTGTGTCTCAATGGCTTCAATATTATAGTGTTAGGAGTTGAACACTAATCCCATAGAGTTTCATATTCTAATGGTGCCTTGAAATGTGCTTGTGGTTATTGAAGGTAGATTATGTGCTCTTGGATTTGCTTTATTTTCCTAGGAAGAAAGGACATGAGAAGTGGGCAATTGTGTCAATATAGTTGCTCTCAATCTACATCCAATGTTTTCAATAGTAAAATTTTTGCATGTTTCTGCTGATATGTAGATAGCTAAGGCATATATTTCTCATTTGAACCTTTAGTAGTTTGTCGACCTCTTGCTAGTTGTGTGACAATTCCACTATGCATCATCATGCCACAAGCACCTAAACAAAATGAAGAGCTTGGATGAGCAAAGAAGGATTAGATTATGGTGAGCCCATGAGAACCTTGATGAGGGGTTGTTAGTATCTGGTGAAGAAGGTGACCAAATTGTGAAAAAAGGGTGATACAAGTAGAACTAGTGATTGCAACAAATAATCAATAGAAGGGTGGACAATTTCTTTTGAAATCAAGAGAAAGGAAGTGTTTCAGTAGACTGAGCCCCATCTTCTTATACATTGTGCAACCTCACATGTCAGGTACTTATTTCTACCATAAGAGAGGTTATTTATATATACTTCTAGACCATCATCCATAAGTAGAGAGCAAGCAAAGTGCCAACATAGAGATGATCATGCAATCATAATGGAATTCAAAGGGCACTATTGTATTTCCATGTCTATACACAGCAATCATACTACTATTGAAATCCAAGATAAGAGTTCCATGGCACACAAATAGGGCATACATTTGGAATAATTGTATGTGCATCAACATCAAGTGATGTACAATCTGAAACCTTTTTTCTTAGGCCTCGAATAGTGGTGTGATTGGTTGTTTTGTGGCCTATTTGGAGGAGGCTTGTACTGTACTAAAAGGACATGATCTATCTTCTAAGGAGTCCATGACTCACTTGCAAAGACTATAGGGGCACACAAGAAAAAGGGTAGGGCATGCATGTGATAGAAAAAGGAAGAACGTTGAGAAGTAGGGTTGCAAGAAGATCTTACTAATTTTCTTAAATGGATTCAAAAAAGAGAAGCTCTTGAAGGATGTAGAATGGAAGCTTGGAAGACATTGGGATGCACTGCTTACTAGTTATGAAGCCATCCATGCTATCATGGAAGTAGAAGAGGACCTAGAATGTGTGAGACTAGTAAAAAGAAACCATGCTAAATCCATTGAAGAAGGAGCAAGTTTTTAATATAAAAGAAGTTGTTTTTAGTTTTCTGTGGATGGCACAAAAGTAGCACAATCATCTGGTGAGGTCTAGGAATATTTGGACACTGTAATTGTGGGTGAAACCAATACTAAGAAGTCAAGCGGTGTTCATAGCAAGGTCTAGGCCTCTATATAATTAGCTTCAACACTAGAAATGGCATTGCGTCCTAATGTACCTAGGGTAGATTGAGTTCAGGAGACAATAGACTCTGAGAAATCAGTATCTCAAAGATGCTGGGAAGCTATTTGAGTAAAAGGAGGTGATTGTGGATTTTATTGTGGGAGGCTATTTCCTCAATGAACAAGGTCCTCAAAGTGAGTTTCCTTGTTAGCTACATTGGTTTGCATATTTTTCTACATTAATTATTTTCTCATTTTACACCCATATAGATAGCATGCATACATGCATGATACACTAAATGAGCATTTGGTTGTTTAGTGAAATGGAAAGCAAAAAAAAATAGGGCAAAGGGCATACATACACAGGACTATATTTAAAACATGAATTGTTTTGATATAGGTGCATGCTAATAGAATTAGTGTACTTGGTGTCTTGGTTTCTCATTAGCTAGGAATGTCAATTATTAGTGTCATTACCTAGCCATCTAAATGTTCATCGTACTTTGCAAAAATATGGGACTTGTATTATTTGATTGCTAGATGCCATAATACTTGAGATACCTAGTGCTTCATAATAATTGAAGTTCTTGATGATTAAGTGGAAACCCATCTTTTGATAGAAAGTTTTGGTCTTGAAGAGATCAAAAGGAATATATCTAACCCTTAAGAGGACACCATAAGGTACACATAACCCTTAAGAGGTCAGATATGATTTTTAGTTATAGTATTTCACTTTAGGTATGCAATTCAAGGTCTAGATTTTTTAGTAATTTACTCAATTTTGGAGGTATTTGTGGACAAATGTCTAGTCTTTTTTAGTATATTTTGCAAATGATATCTACATACAAGAAATAAGTTTGGCTCTCTTTTGCAT
The DNA here is from genome assembly GCF_053477565.2 of Lygodium microphyllum. Taxonomy (NCBI): domain Eukaryota; kingdom Viridiplantae; phylum Streptophyta; class Polypodiopsida; order Schizaeales; family Lygodiaceae; genus Lygodium; species Lygodium microphyllum. The sequence continues at coordinate 40,035,356 of NC_141140.1, read as the reverse complement.
AGCATAAATGTTATCACTGCTATGATGTTGAAAGTTATTACTCAGTACACTACATGGGGTTCCAATACCTATAGAAGGTCCCCCTATTTGCCTTGGAAGGCTTATTTATTCTTTTTTACTTGGTAGAGAATTGCATACAATATTTGGATATTTTATTATAGGTTATTGAAGCAATGATGCATACCTTTGTAATGGTTTGTATTTGGGTAGTCTTTTGTATTGCATCATAAAACACTTTATTCATGTCTTATCTTCCCATTTATCTTTCATTTAGTTTTAGATTCATCAAAAATACGAATAACATTGTTAAGTGCATCTTTTTTATGGTCTTATTATATCAGTAGAAAATATACTATGGTGGACCTAAGTTTCTAGTACATGCCATAAGGCCATGACCTACTATATGTTGGTATCGAGATTTTGTTGTCTCTAATGAGCAAGATGAAAGAAAAGTGGAACCCAGGAGGAAGAAGCTTGGCGGTGAGAGCTATGGCAGATAGAGAGCAAGAGCAAGAGAGAGAGTGAAACTCAAAGTGGGAACTCCAACAACTACCATGTGTGGCGGAGCCTTACTTTATTCAAACTGTCACTAAAAGAATAAAGAATAAGTGACTGTGATAGACACCTGCAGTGTGCAGTGGCGAGTACTATCAGTGTAGTAATACACAAGCGGCTAGACAGAGGTGCCTTTACCCCCAACAACCTCCCACTTTTAAAGGCGAATTTGCCCTAGTGAGAGAGAAAATAAAAGAAAAGACAGTACAACATATACACATGTACAACAAGATGAGGAAAAAGACATCATCTGATCCAATAGCCATCAATCTCCTAAGAAGGCAAAGCACTCTGTAGTGAGGCTCTTTGTGAGCAAGTCTCCAGGATTTTGCTCAATCAGAATCTTAACAAGGTCAACATACCTATCCTCAACGACCTCGCGAATGAAGTGATAGCTCACCTCAATATGTTTTTTCTTCGCATGGAAGACCGGATTCTTGGCCAACTAAATGACACTCATAGAATCTGAATGCAGTGTAGGCATAACATCTATCATACCAAGGTCTACAATCAAACAACCTAACCACATAGCCTCCTTGCAAGCCTATGTGGCTGCAATATACTCGGACTCTGTAGTAGAAAGGGCCATACACTTCTGCGCCTTGGACATCCAAGAGATAGCCCCTCTAGCATAAGTGAACACATAGCCAGAAGTGGACTTCCTACTATCTGCATGTCCTACATAATCAGAGTCAGTGTATCCCATGACTCTTGTATCCTAGCTGCCATAGCAAATACACATATCTGGTGTACCCTTTAGGTACCTCATGATACCCTTCACGGCATCCCAATGTTTCTTGCCACGTGTGGTCATATAACGGCCGGCCACAATCCCAATTGCAAAAGAAATATCTGGATGGGTGGCTATCATGGCATACATAAGACTGCCCATGGCTGATGCATAGGGAATCTGAGCCATCTCGGCCCTCTTCTCATCTATCTACGAACAATCGTCTTGTGAAACCTTCACATGAGAAGGTAATGGATAGCCAATAGGCTTAACATCCTACATACGGAAGCGCTCAAGCACTTTATGAATGTACTCTCTTTGTGACAAATAGAGTAGTCCCTGAGATCTATCACATGTAATGCATGTACCAAGTATATGAGAGGCATGTCCCAGATCTTTCATCTCAAAGCTCTTCTTGAGCTGAGCCTTAAGAGCATCTAGCTCCTCATGAGCTCTCCTACTAAAAGCATGTTATCCACATAGAGTACCAAAATTAGTAAAGAACCGTCACGAGCTTTCTTCGTGTACAAGCACGGATCCATAGCACTACGGTTGTAGCCCTATGGCTGTATAAATGCATCAAAATTATGGTACCATTCCCTAGTTGCTTGCTTCAGGCCATATAGACTCTTCTTTAGCTTGCACACTAGGTGTTCCCTACCAGGGTCAGCAAAGCCCTTAAGCTGCTCCATGTAAATCTCATCATGCAAATCCCCATGTAAAAAAACCATCTTGGCATCCATCTGGTACAAGTCCAAGTCAAGCTATGCAACCAAGGCCAAGACTAAGCACAGGGTAGTCATCTTGACCATAGGAGAAAAGACTTTATCAAAATCAACACCATGCTCCTGCTTAAAACCCTTAGCAACCAATCGAGCCTTGTGTGCTGGCTTTGGGTGTCCAAGGGTACTTTTTAGCTTGTATGCACACTTCCATGGCAAAGCCTTCTTACCCTGAGGCAAGGAAGCCAAATCCCAAGTCTGATTCTTATGCAATGAGTCAAGCTCATGACTACATAGCCCTCTTCGAAGAGTAACAATCACCCTTGTGCATAGCCTCATCATAAGTGAGAGGCTCTCCTACATCTATAACTAGTACATAATCCATAGAGGGCGAAAAATGGTCAGGAGGTCATCTATCTCTAGTAGAATGCCCCAACCCAGGCTGTGTTGTCTGACCGACATCCTGTCTAACATCTAGGCCACAAGCATCAGGTGATGCTGCATGTTGTCTAGCTGGCTGTGGGGGCTAAATGGGAGCAGGTGGCTCCTCTTGAAAGATAACTTTGCATATCTCAACCACTTTTTCAAGCTGTATATGTATTTTGTCCTCATGAAAGATGACATCATGGCTGTGGATCACTTTTCGCGCGTGTGGATCCCATAGACGGTAACCCATCTCTCTTGCGTCTCCATAGCCAATGAAATTACATTTGACACTTTTAGGATCCATCTTATTGCATTTGTCCTTGGGCATATGGCAGAATGCCTCACATCCAAAGACATGCAAACGATCATAAGAGGGAAGCTTGCCTGCCTAGACCTCCTCTGCAACCTGAAAGTCAATGCCACTGCTAGGAAACTTGTTAATGAGATGCACTGCAGTAGTAATTGCCTCAACCCAGAAGTGTTGTGGTAAGCCAGCATGGCTAAGCATGCTCGGACCCTTTCCTGAATGGTCCTATTCATGCGTTTAGCCATACCATTCTGGGGTGGGGTGTGAGGGGCGATCAACTGACGCTTAATACCCTGCTCATCACAAAACTTCTCAAAAGCACATGATACATACTCACCCCCATCATCTCACCTTAGGCATTTTAACATTTTCCCAAACTGGTTCTCTGGTGCCCATGCTGAAATGTGTCTAAGACATCGGATTTTCTCTTTATGGGATAAGCCTAAACCTTACGTGAGTAATCATATATGAAAGTAACAAAGTACTTTGCCCCACTGAATGACTGACAGGGCATGGGCCCATATACATCTAAGTGTGCACAAGAGCCAAGGGCTCACCCATGCGTTTCTTACTACACTTTTTATGTGTATTTCTAGTCTGCATGCCATACAAATAATGATCACAAGAATCAAAATATAAAGAGTCAAAAGGCAGAAGATACTGCAAAGCACAGAACACTTTCATTCTTTTAAGGGACATATACCCCAAATGAGCATGCCAAAGGGATACATGGGGGATAGAACCCATAAACAAAACATGATCCAAGGTAGCTCCAGATACAAGGGATAGACGTTGCCTGACTTGGCACCTCCTGCAAGCACAAGCCTGCCACAAATAATCTTCCCTGCAGAGTCTTCAAAAGATGAAAAATACCCTGCATCATCAAGCTGTCCAGTTTACATAAGGCTGCGAGTCAACGAAGGTACATAGCTTACATCATGCAAAACAAAAGAACTGCCAGAAGGAAACTACAGTCTAACATCTCCAATGCCCACAATGTCAAGGGACCTGACATCACCAAGATGCACAGAACTAGAGATGGTATGATAGGTATGAAACCAATCTCTATAGGGTGTCACATGAAATGACGCACCCGAATCCAAAATCCAGCACTGTGCATACATAGAATGTATCTTAGAAGCCTGTAAGGCATCGCATGAAGAAGCTGCAAGTATGCAATCTTCATCTGAATCACTAGCCTACATAACATTAATCTCTTCTATCTTCACAATGGACTTTGCAAGTACAATACTACGCATAGAAGACTTTTCCTGCACTTTCTCTTTTCCCTTTTCCTTGCGCTTATCATCCTGCATCTTATGGAACTGCGGCCTAATATGTCATGCTTTCCCACAATATTGACAAGTAAGATCAGACTTCCGTCCACGGGACTTATTGCAACCACGTGACTTGGACGTGGACTTCTAAGAGTCCCTGCCCTTATGATCATTATCATGCCTGCCATGTCTGCCACCTCTAACAGTCAAGACATGTGAAGAGCAGGAAGCATCATTATTTCTCTTGTTGATTTCCTCAATCAATAAAGCAATCTCAAGATCTTTGATTTTCAACCCATCAAGCTTGTTCATGCATTATAGAAGACATCCCATGATTCAGGCAAGGTGCCAAGCAGAAACAACAGGTGCAAGTTTTCTTTGAACTCAATATACTGTGACAACAGATTCCTCATGATAGCATGAAAGTGACTGAAATGAGATGATAGGGATGTCCCCTCCTTCATGCGAAGGTCCATTAACTGCTTCAGCCAATACATCTGTGATGCAAGACTCTGCTGCGCATAAAGCTCCTGAATCTTCTCCCATAAATCCCATGCACTGTGATTCTCATCTTCAACAACATTATGATGGACCGCTTCTGAGAGTGACAAGATAATGGTAGACTTGCATAGCTCATCAACTTCCATCCAAACATCATCATCCATATCCTCAGGTTTAACACCCTTGAAACGCAAGGGTTTAATCTACAACTTCTGCACCAAAATCTGCCATATCTGGGACTTTCAATACCCATAGTTTATTCCATCCAACTTGGCAATATTAAAGAGAGCTCTGTCTTTCAGATGACCAGCCATACTGTCCCAAATCAAAGCAAAAAAGAAAAATTGCAAGTTGTTGTATTTAGCAAAAAATGCAGTAAAACCATTGCTAAAATTGGCTGAAAGAGTGGATATCACCAAGAGAACCACTTGTCCACCAAATATAACCAAGATAACATCAAACAATAAGCATTACCCTCATAGAAGTGCTTGAATCTGTAGATTTCATCTTACTGGAATAAATGACAACAGTATGTAAAACTGCCCTAAAGTGAAGCAATCACTGATACATATGTCACTGCAACTGCCAAGTAGCAAGATACATCCAATAGTGAGTGTCAAGAAGGTACCAACAGTGAGTGTCAAGGGGCAAGAAGATACCAAGAACTGCCAAGTAGCAAGATACATCCAACAATGAGTGTCAAGATACATCCAACTGTGGGTGTCAAGGGGCAAGAAGGTACCAAGAACTGTCAAACCAATAACCTGTCAGGCAAGAGACGTCTCATAGGTCTAGAAGTCATGCATGTAATGGGTCTCGGGGTAAGAGAAGAGACCAAGCACAAGCATAACTGATAGAGCAAGAAGCTCAATGCATAACCATCCAAGATGCATAGAAAACTGACAAACATGTGAGAGAGATAGGTGCCTGCCCCAATAGGCATAGCAAATCAACCCACTATAGACTAACTACAAACATAAAGCTCTCTAGAGAGAAAATGCATGTAAGTGTCCCACAAGCTCAAGCTCAAGTATAAGTAAGACTCTGTGTACATCCGAATATACTAAGAGGCTCCCACTGGAAGTAAAGTGAGATGCAAATAGAGCAAGCAGCACTCAAATACATCGAGTACATAGCATTAGACATGCCAAATCCCAGTAGGGTACATCTGGAGCATAAATCCCAAGCTATCTTAGACCCATTAGACCCGTAAAACATGAGTTTGAAAGCATACAAGTAGCATGTAGCTGACAACCAAATGTAATGCCCAGTAGGTCCAAAATGCTCAAATACATCTAAAGACAAAGCTCCAAGTGACTATCAAGCATGGGCAAACCAAGTGGCATCCATATCTGACCAAAGCATAAATGCAAGAAGCCTAAATGTCAAGCAGTGACAATAGGCATAAACCAGTCCAAAGCATGCTAATAACTAAAGCCAAATGCCAGTGAATGACGACCAAGTCGGAGCCTAATCCAAGCTCAAAAGCATTTCGGAACCAAAAAGAAGCATTTGACAATCTCCAAATACATCTGTATGATCATTCGAATCTCCATAAGCACCTCAGATCCAAGAACCAATGCATACACCAAGTAAATGAGCCTCAGCCCACTGTATTACAATAGCAGACTTACTGTCAAAGGAAGCTCAATCGGTGCCCAAATCTGCTCCAAATCAGTCCCAAAGCATAGACATAGCATCCCATAACATCTGGGCATCATTGGGTATCAATAGGCATCAAACGGACAATGCCAAGAAGCATCAAACAATAAATGTCAAGTGCTACCCTATTTTGACAGTCCTAGGACTGTGTATACAGCAATGGTTGAAGGTCGAAGCACTCAAATCGATTGTCAAGAGCCAAGAACTAATGCGAGGGAGTCCAAAGATGATCGCGAAGGTTGCCAACATTGTCAAGAAGCCGGGGAAGGAGCTAGAAAGGCCAAGAAGAGATCAACCCAGCCCCCTAAAAATTGTGCGGCATTTTGCACTAGTTCCTCCTAGGGGCTAGGGGTTCTTCAACAGTGCTCTGGAGCACTTGGCAATGTTGAGGGGGCTCCGATGCAGCCTTGCAAGGTGCCAATGGAAGGCCGGAAGATTGAGGAGGAGGCTGGAGATCAAAACATACCTGCAAATGAAGGTGCCATGGCTGCCATTGAAGCTCGAGTTGAAGCTCTTCGAATCCGAGCTGAAAAGAATGCCCGGCAAGCACCAATGCCATTGCTCTGATACCAGTTGAAAGGGAAGTGGAACCCAAGAGGAAGAAGTTTGGCAATGAGAGCTATGGCGGATGGAGAGCAAGAGCAAGAGAGAGAGTGAAACTCAAAGTGGGAACTCCAACAACCACAATGTGTGGCCGGGCCTTCCTTTATTCAAACTATCACTAAAATAATAAAGAATAAGTGACTGTGACGGGTGCCCGCCACTTGCACTGTGTAGTGGCAGGTATTGTCAGTGTAGTAATACACGGTCGGCTAGGCGGAGGCGCCTAAACCCCCAACACAAGATTTTTCATATGCTTGATGTTTTATTTGATTGTATCCATGTTTCCAAAAGTGCTTTTTACTTGTTTATAGCATGAATGGTATAAAACCAAAGATCTAAAAAAGTGTTTTCATGTACCTCTAGTTGATTTGGAAAGTTAAGAGTGCAAGTTCAAAAGGACTACAAAGTTTGATCAATATGGATGGAAAAGCAAAAGGCACAAATATCTATTGACAATAACTTGGTATTTCTTCATGTTTCTTCGCATATTTGAGCATTTTTATTGGATATTTGATTATATGTTATGATTGTTGAAAACCATTATTTTTTAATATAAAAAACTTTTAAAACACTAATTGCTCAAATTGGTTTTCTTATATAGAAAAACATTACTAGATTACTTGTGCTCACTAGTTTCCTTAAATAGGAAATTTTTACAATATCAACTAGAAAATTTTCTTTTTTACCATATAGGAATTTTTTTAAATTTCATTGTGTTTGATTATTGTAATTACCTTTAAATCAAGGTATTTACTATTATCACCCTTCTCAGCATAAGAAAGACTAGTTTTCATGAACAAGAAGGGTGATGAAGTAGTTTGAAGACATGATGAGGCCATTTGAAAAGCTATCACTCACAATATGTGGTCATGTCACTAGATTGGTTTTTCTCTTTTGTGCACATAATCAATCTTTCTTGTATGATTCTGGATTATTTAGAGAATTACAAGTGAGACAAAACAACATGTTGTTCTACACAATTATAAAGATGTGGAATTATTTGTATTGGCTGAAATTGGGGTGTTTGGATTAAGAACCTTATAGGTTTTCATGCATGCCTTGCATGAATTGGTCTAAAAATCATGGTTAATTTCATTAAAATAGTAAAATACTCACCCTTGCAAGCTTGGGCATGCCAATGTTAACATAATCTTGGTCTAGCACCCTATGAGGCTTGGGTGAGAAACAATCAAGCTCTAGAATGGTTGTAGTGTTTAGACTAATGACCTGTATGGTTTAAATGATCCAATTTCTTTGAGATATCCAATTGCTCTTGTTATAAGAAAATTTTGGTATTTGTATAACTTCTTTAAATGAGCAAGATTATGCCTACCTTCGACTACCATAGTGACAACTAGTGTCCAATAAGCCATAATACTCCCTTAGTAGTTTTTAAAATAGGAGGACACATATGTTGTATACTCTAGATAGCTTAAAAGCCCTAGGATCTCCTAGCTAGCCCGTTGTGGACTAACTTTTAGAGGTCTCGAAAAAGGAGAAATTACACACTATGACTAGCTAGCTAACAACATTTCTCAAGGTGATGAAATCTTCCTAAGCCAACAACATTTCTCCTTGATGAAACCTTCCTAAGCCAACTTGAAATGTTGTTGATGAAACCTTCCTAAGCCAACACACTATGACTTGAAAGGTGTTTATTTGTTTGGATGTTGATGAAACCTTCCTAAGCCAACAACATTTCTCAAGGTGATGAAATCTACAAGTCAGTCTTGGCTCTTTACATCCATAACCTAGTACGTCTAGCCAACAAAGTACCATTCCAAGTCCATTCATAACCTGGAACCTCTAACCAAGATCACACAGAGCACCATTCCAAGTCTATTCACATAAATCACACTTGTTGGCTTGTAGGGTCTACAATCTTGTCCAACTTACAATTATCAAAGGTAGAATTTGAATATAGTATGAGAATACATCTCACGCAATACAATTATCAAAGTTACCATAGAGAAAACTTAATTACACCAATCAAAAGACATCATAGAGAGAAAAAATGGATGCGCTTGAGAGAGGAATAGAGTTTGATTTTGGTTATGGAATCTGAGCTTTTGGATATCCTTGCCTATGTGGTTTCTGAAGCGTGTCTCAATAGCTTCAATATTATAGTGTCAGGAGTTGAACACTAATCCCATAGAGTTTCGTGTTCTAATGGCACCTTGAAAGGTACTAGTTATTATTGAAGGTAGATTATGTGCTCTTGGATCTACTTTTTTTTCTAGGAGGAAATATCCAGAATATTTAAGTGCCGTTCCACGTCATATTGATATAGATTGGCTACATGAAGAAATGGAGAAGATGGAAAAATAGGAGGCGATGGATATATCGCAAGAGGAGTAGGATTACGCATGAGGTTGCTTATCAAAGGTGAGACATACTTATAACTAAATTATCTTTAGTTATATATGATATAATAATTTCACATGTTTAATCTTTAATTAAATCATCAATATGATCTCAACAATGTACTACTAGTGCACATTATTCAATGCTATTTGGTGTGTAGGCAAACATTTTCGAACTCAACGTATAGATAATAAGAGAAATACCTAGGATTGTGGTATCCTTGCAAACTTTCAGGATACCAATGGCACCATGGAAGGTTATTGTGGCTTGATCCAAGACATTTTGAAGCTTGACTTTAGGCAATTTTTTATATATGTACTAGATGTGAAGTGGTTTAAAGAAGTAGTAACAACGGGTGAGCATTGCACAATTAGACATCATCTAAGTGGTTTTGTAGTGATTGACTCTACAAAATTTCACCAAGGCAAGAATGACACATTCGTACCGGAGCAGCACTAGACCCTTCTCATAACTTTGCCATCCTGACCCCTCAACACATCATGGGGCACCCCAACACGTCACGGAACGCGACACGGAACATAACATGACACAAGATTCACCCAAGGGCCCATCTTGAGGGCATCACGTCATATTCATAGGTAAAAAGCATTTACAAGATCACCGGGGGCTCAGTAAGGGACTATGGCACGGTGGGTGGGTGGAGCTATCAACGCGCTGCGACACGACGCCAACACCATGGGTGAGGGAGCTCCAGAGGTACTTCCTCATACATACCTCAACAATGCGAGGAGGTATATTAGAAGCTATTTATTTTCATATATATTACTTCTTGATACATTCTCAAAATACAATAAATATCTAAGTTGCTTACTTTTTGTTTTTTAAATGCGGGTTGTGTATCACCCAATGGTAAACAATAACCGATGGTGGCATGTCATCCCCATATCTAATCATTTGAAACCAATATATGGCAATGCTACCAACATAGAGATAGTTGATAACAATCCAACAATCAATGATGATGCACATGATGATGCCATGATCGATGATATACATGAGCAAGATGATCTTCGCAAGGATGTTCAAGGAAGCGTAGAAGAGGATAACAATATGGTTGTAGATGATGATGAAGAAATTGAGCATAGCAATACATCTGACAGTGGGATAGACTTATTTGTTTCATTTCCTATTGGTAACATAGACCTAGAGGTAGATAGTCTTGCAAGGGCCGATCTCATTGAAGATGAGATTGATCATTCATTGTAGCATATATAATAGCTTTGAATGATTGGATGTATATTTGTAATACTCAGAAAGAAGTAAAGTTGGTAATGTATTCAAAAAAATACGATTCTTGTTCATATTTAGGGACTTTATAAGAAATGAAAAATATGTGTGTTTATTTTCGCATCTATAAGCGCATTAAAAAATGCGGGTATAGAGACGCGTTGTCAAAGAGTTTTCTATTCATGATATAAATCATAGAGTTCTTATTTTTGCATAAGAGCTTCATTAGGATTCACATGAGAAACTTTCATACATGATTGAGCCATTATTACCCAACATCTGACTTAGATATTACTTAATCTCATAAGTTCTTTTGTAACTGCCATGTAATTTTCAGTTGTACCATGTAAATTGACAAAAATTAAGTCTATGGGAACCCACAACTTGATCAACTAGAGGTAATTGACACTCTACATGCTAAGTCACATTGGTTCAAGAGGAATATTTGCCTGGAAATCAAGAAAAGTACCAAGAGTCCACTAGGTTTGTAAGGGACTTGGAATAATAAACTTATGTGACTTAAAAGTGACCTAAATGGTTAGACTATAGTGTGGGAGTTGAAGGGAGTGCAGTCCGCATTTTTCGGCGCAAATTTCGGGCCTGCATACCTGTGGAAGATGGAGGGTGAGCTGAAGGCTATGGTGCATGCTCCAAAGCATGCAAACTCAAGGCAAACTAAAGCTAAAGAAGGAGATACAAACAAAGAAGGTAAGAGCTCTTCTTGCCCGTCCATTTGATATGATGAAAATGAGTGGTATGATAGTCCATAAAAGGAAAAAACTGAGAGAAAGTATTTAGTTTGCTCTTATGTACGTCTTCTTCCATTCTCTTACCATATTCATGGTCCAATGAAGCCCGTCTTGTACCCAAGTACTTGAGTGACTTTGGGGCAAGAAAAGGGGAGAATTTTGGAGGTGTATGGGCTGTTTTGGACTGATAAAACCAGTCATAAACATGGCAGCATCATCATATGCTCGGATAAGAAGTAAGGATAATGACAAAGCTATCCAATTTCTGACTTTATGTGTAAATCATCACCGGAATAGAGATCATCTTGTACCTCCTAATGCCCGAGAATTTAAGGGTTTTCGGGTAGCACTGTTGTAAGTGGAGGCTATGGCGGTGCTTCATGTCATAAAATTTTCCTCCACATGTAAAGGGGGCTATGCCAAAAGCTAACTTGTAAGTATTTATGGCCAACAGTGTGGGCTGTTATAAATAGTTTTCAGCCATGAATAGGGCTGAAAGAAAGCATTTATGTCATGTGGAATGAGAGCTGAAGCAAGTTGATGTTTTGGTTGAAAATGAAGAAATTTTAGGGCTATTTTATGGGCTGATTTATAATGATACATTGGCTGAAATACATGCAGCTCCATACAGGTATGCACATTGGATATTTATGACATAATTCAAGAATTTGCTGATCATGAAGCTTTTGGACAGCCAAACAGGGTTGAGGTAAGAGTAGAGACGAAGTATAAGATAGTTGACAAGAAGGTCAAGCCGGTGGCAACTCCACTACCTCTCGAAAGTGAAGGATTGGCAAAAGAGCATCCAAACAGCCAAGCCTTCATGACCCCAAAGATATTGGTCACCAATTTACAACTGAAAGTTTACAAGAGCTAAAAACTGGTGAAGACTCTCTTTTCTCTTGCCAGCTGAAAAGCAAGCCTTTATGCAGATATTAAAGAAACATAGAATATGTTTTTCATTTCAGCCTCACGAAATTGGCTGTGTAGATCCAAGTGTTGTGGCACTAATGGTGATTTTCACGGTCCCACACGTTCCTTGGAATCTTAAACTAATTCTAGTACCAAGGGCTCATTTGCCTAAGTTACTAGAGCTTTTAAATGAAAAGATAAAGATGCGAATATTGGAGCCATCTTCAGCTTCGTATTCCAACCGATGGTTTACCATGCTTAAGAAGAATGGATCTTTCCGATTCATTCAAGATTTACAGCCTGTCAATAAAGTCACTATTAGAAATGTTGGTTTGGGACCAATTATTGATGAATTTACTAAGGCTTTTATAGGTAGAGCAATTTATTCCATGGGTTATTTATATTCGGGTTATGACCAATTTCAGCTTGCTTTGGAGAGCCGAGACATTACCACAATGAAGATGCCTCTTGGTTTAGTCCGCATGTGTACTCTACCTCAAGGAGCTACAAATTCAGTAGCTCACATGATGAATGCCATGCATAAAGTATTGAGAGATTATATTCCCCAACTAACTCTTCCTTTCCTTGATGATGTACCGATCAAAGGATGTGAAATTCATGAAAAGAATGAAGAACTCAATGAGCTTGGATGTCGCAAGTTTGTTTCCGATCATATTAATGATTGTGCTCAAATCTTGTCTAAATTGGAAGAAGTTCATCTTACTCATTCAGGTGCTAAATCTATTTTTGGAGTCGAAGAAGTTCTTGTGGTAGGGCATATGTGTGGTCCATATGGCCGAAAGCCTTCTCCAATCAAGATTGATGCTATCAGCAAAATGCGGAAAATATGCACAAATGTTTCGAAGGTGAGAAGATTTCTTGGAGCATGTGTTTTCTATCTTATTTGGATCCCACACTTCGCTCATGTTGCTAAAAATCTTTATCAACTATTAAGAAAAGGAAAAAGGTTTATATGGGAAAAAGAGCATACACAAGCTATTCGAAAATTAAAGAAATTGCTGGTTTCTGCCCCCACCTTAAAGAGGTCTAATTACTCTAATGGACAACCTATCATACTCACAGTAGACACAAGTCCTATTCGGATAGGATGGGCAGTCGGTTAAGATGATCTTGAGGGCAACACATATGCAATCCACTTTGGAGCGAAGGTTCTTAATGAACGTCAAAGAAGGTATGCTCAAATTAAAAGACAACTTTGGGGAGTTGTAACTGCATTGAAGTGTGACTAGGAGTACTTCATGGGTGCATATGTGATAGTTGAAACAAATTATCTTCCACTCTTGGGCATGATTGCCAACTGCTCCACTCCGGACATAGCTATGCTAAGATGGATAGCCTATATTAAAACTTGAAATCCTGATTTGAAACATATTGTAGGAAGAGATAATCCAGTTGCTGACATGCTTTCACGTGCCAGATATAAGGATGAAGAAGAGATGATGGATAAGGAAGAAACAGAGTCTATATTTGCTAAAAATGATGCTATAATTGCAGGTTCAGATTTGAAAATAGCAAGTACAGCTATTCTTAATGATGGTACAACTGTCAAAAATGCAGGTACATCATTAATTACGGCAAGTACAACAGGTTCAGTTGTTGTAACAAAATTTATAGCAGCAAAGATAGAAGAAACAACCATGGAAGGACGGTGAGCAGTTGAAAGATAGCATGCTCAATGTTTTGTTTTGGTTTGTTCACATTTTAAAGAAGAGTATTATGCAGGAGATTGGCTAAAAATTAGCCAATTCCTGAGCACTATGACAAAGAACGAAGATTGGACTAATGAAGAGTTCAAGAGAATTAGGAGAAAAGCTTATGGCTTCTTTCTCAAAGATGGCTACCTTTGGAGGCATGCAAAGAAGAAAGGAAGAGCGCTTGTTCGTGTCTTAGGAGATAAGAAGACTCAAAGATAGGTCATGCAAGAATTTCATGAAAGCCTATTAGCTGGCCATAGAGGCATATGGGACACTTTTAAGAGAAATTTTGGTGGCAAATCATGTATAAAGACATTGAGCATTTTGTCGAGACTTGTCATGATTGTCAAATGTACTTTATGGTTAAGCATAGAGATGGGCTTCAGCCTACCTTTCCTTTATCTATTCATGACAAATGGGTTGTTAATTTAGTAACCATGCCTACAGGAATTTGGAACATGAGATATCTAGGAAGGAAAAGACTTGACAACAAAGTCCACTCAAGCTGTTTGTAGATTTTTACTTGAAAAAGTATTTTGCAGGTATGGTTGTGTTGCCAAAGTAACAACTGATAGAGGAGAATTGGATGCCAATGAGGCTCGCCATTTCTTTGCTCAATTGGGAATCAAGCTATCTCTTACATTAGCCTACAATCCTGAAGGCAATGGTAAGAGTGAAAGAGGTCATCAACCAATTCCTAAAGCATTGGCAAAATCTTGTAAAGAAAAGATGAGACAATGACCTAGAATGTTTTCATTCGCGTTATGGGTTGATAGAACTACCCATAGTACAGTAACAGGTTATATGCCAGCTGAACTAATATATGGGCAGCCACCTATTATGCCTATTGAGGAGTCTATTATCACATGGAGTATCTTGCCTTGGGATGAAGGCATAAATAGAGAAGAGCTGTTGATTTTGAGCATAAGGCAGCTTGAAAAAAGGCCAGAAGATGTCAAGGCAGCCATTGAAAGGCTGAAGGCAGCAAGATTGAAGAATAATAAGAGGTTTGACAAGCATCATCGACTTCGTCCAAGAGCTATTCAAGAGAATGATTGGGTACTTGTCTATGACAGCAGCATGGACAATCAATATAGTGCTCATAGAAAGCTAGCCAAGTGATGGTTTGGACCATATGTGGTGAAGATGGTACATGATAATGCTACTTATACTTTGGCTGAAATGGATGGAACCATGGTCAAGGTACCAATATATCTGGCAAACGTATCAAGCTCTTCAAACGAAGAGAGTCTTCTACTTATGAGCTTGACGACTTGGATGTGAGCCATCTACTTGAAGATAAGGAAGATGAAGAAGACTTAGAGGATGAAGATGAAGATATGTCAGAAGAAGAGCCTCCTTAACCTGCAATTTTGTGAAATGGCACATGTCGGAGGATGTACAGGTTAAGAGGGGGTGAATGTCAAAGATTTTTCTGTTCATGATATAAATCATAAAGTTCTTATGTTTGTAGAAGAACTTCATTAGGATTCACATGAGAAACTTTCATACATGATTCAGTCATTATTATCCAACATCTGACTTAGATATAACTTAATCTCATAAGTTCTTTTGTTACTACCATGCAATTTTCAGTTGTACCATGTAAATTGACAAGAATTAAGTCTATAGAAATCCACAACTTGATCAACTGGAGGTAATTGACAGTCTGCAGGCTAAGTCACATTGGTTTAAGAGGAATATTTGCCTAGAAATCAAGAAAAGTGCCAAAAGTCCACTAGGTTTGTATGGGACTTGGAATAATGAACTTATGTGACTCATAGGTGACCTAAATGGTCAAACTGTAGTGTTGGAGTTGAAGGGAGTGCAGCCCGTATTTTTCACCGAAAATTTCGAGCTTGCATGCCTGTGGCAAATGGAGGGTGAGCTGAAGGCTATGGTGCATGCTCCAAAGCATGCAAATTCAAGGCAAATTGAAGCTAAAGAAGGAGATACAAACAAAGAAGGTAAGAGCTCTTCTTGCCTGTCCATTTGGTATGATGAAAATGAGTGGTATGATAGTCCATAAAAGGGGAAAACTGAGAAAAAGTATTCAGCCTGCTCTTATGTACATCTTCTTCCATTCTCTTACCATATTCATGGTCCAATGAAGCCCGTCTTATACCCAAGTACTTGAGTGACTTTGGGGCAAGCAAAGGGGAGAATTTTGGAGGTGTATGGGCTATTTTGGACTGATAAAAGCAGTCATAAACAGGGTAGCCCACTGTTCTTGTCCATTTTGAAGGGAAATCAAGTGATCTATGTGGTTGTAAATGAAGGAATTGACCTCTTAATATCAGGACTTCATTTGAGTATGATTAGAGAGGCTTATTCTTGAGATTATGTACATTTTTGGAGCTTGTTTATGGGCTGAAAATTACTGTTTTAAAACAGGGCTGAAGTAAATTTTATGCTTTGACAATGCATTTCATGAGATTTTGATCTATGTCTTGGATGTAGTAGAGTCTACCACTAAAATACTTGTATCTTGAAGTTGTTGTCCATTAGTATTCATGAAATAGAAACTGTTTGAGCTTGCATTTCAAGTATACATTTGGATTAAATCTGAGATAATCCCTAAATGTATTGGTTTATTATCCGCATATGTATTTGATGTAATCAAGTCAAAGTCTTTCATTCCATTCATGTATGCTAAGTAAAAGAAAAAGCTTGAGGTCTTCTTCAACTGAGTCATCTCTAAAACCCAAATCTTAACAAATCCCAATCTTTTCTCCCTCTCCTAACCTTGAATCCCACACTCCTCTTCTGCTCTAAACCCCGCTGGAAGACCTTCAACCCCCAACACAACGACAACATTCTATATACTAGCGCGAATAGAGGCGCTGATAAACACGTTGATAAACGTGCCCCCTATTTTGCGTGTACAATGCGCGTCTATAGGGCCTTTCTCTTGTAGTGGAAGAATCTCTTGGAAGAATGGAGGAGATTGTGGGTAACTACCACATATAGTCAGGAGGAGGAGGAGGAGGCGGCGGCCACATTCATCTAGGTGAGGCTAGCAGTTTTCGAGCACAAGAGTATCCATCTCATTGAATGCTATCTCCCATTAGATATAACTTAATTTTTCAACATATGTATTTGGATTAATTGTATGAGGACATGCCATGGAACATGTAGAATAGAGAAGTCCTCTTTATGGGGGACTTGAGTTCCTACAAAGCCACTCCATGCCCACTTCTATAATATAATAATCACTTCTTCCTCTAAGAGTAGAGTATTATGCATCACGATAGCATTGACCATGCTATCGCATCAACAAAAAGACTTTTACTTGAGATTAAGGTACTTGACCATTTACCATCTAATTATGAATGTTCATGTGAAGGGATGGCTAAAAGATACGAGGTAAAATAGGTTTACATGATCATGGATGTGGCTACATTTGCTAGCTTCTAAGATCAACACTTACCATTGATGATAATGTTGTTCTAGAACAAAGCATGACAATCACAGTCCACAGAGGGGGTTTCAAAGTATATAATTTTTTCCTATAGAAGCTAGATATTGAAGACACCATCCACTTAACTGAGAATAGAGATGAGGCATTCTAGCACTAACTATTGCAATATTTTGGCTATAAGCTAAGCTAATGAAGTTGAGATTGTAGACAAGCAATTTTAGCGTATTTGTTTGCTATGTAACACATTTCAACATAACTCACTAGCATTGCTATAATGTTGGAAAGTGCATTGAAGTATAATTGCAAATTTTATTGATTCTAAGGCAGCACATCTGAAGGCTAGAAGATCATATCTAAGATTTGAACTCATGTGCCAATTGACATGTAGAAGATCCACAACGAGCGAAACAATCGCCTTTCATGAAACAAATTTTCTTCTTTTATAATACCTTTGGTTTTGTCCGACCTATTGAAAGGAAAGGCTCCCTTTTTCAAACCTAGTCCTTCCGGACTTTGTGTGCCCCGGGCCTAACAGTTCCTTCGTAACATGACTTAGACTTAGATACTATATATTGCGGGACAAATGGAAACGATTCGCTTGGGTCCACTTTTAATTGCAGTTAAGACGCTACGTGAAGTCCGTGCTAATTATGTAGTATAAGAAGACTTCCTTGTTACTGTGTGCGTTTGCTGGAGCAATCTGCAGACCGTCAAGGATGGAAGTGAGGAGAGTCTTGATTGATGGCTGGATGGTACTGGTGCTTACGCTAGTGATACAGATGATGATCGTCAAGGGTAGAGATGACAATATGGTGGTCATGGAGGGCGACGGGACCGAGCTGGAGAAGAATGCAAGCTGCAAGGCGGCCATGGAGAAAGGCGACGTACTCCAGCACGGGCCGGGATCATGGTGTGAGCAGAAGCAGAAGAAGAACGCAACTAGCGAGGATTATTTATCAGAGATGAGGGACTACGGGTACGTCGACAGCGGGGGGCGAGAGTATAACCAGGAGGCGGCGCCCGTCCACAGAAGGCAGCGGCCAGCCCTGGGGCTGGACTACAAGCCAAGGTGGCGGACGTTCCGACTGCCGAAAGGAGCCCGGCCGAGGAAGGATGCTAATAATAATAATCACACGAGGACGAGTAGTATCGATGGAGCGGCGTGGCCGTCCAACGTGCCGATATGGGATCAGCCGGTGGATCTCACGATGGACGTAGCCCAGGACTGGCCCTACGTCACCATGCAGGTGGGGACCCCGCCGGTCAGCCACCGCTTTTACGTGGACGTGTTCACGCGCATGAGCCACATCCCCTGCACGGTGCCCGGCGCCATGGAGCCCGAGCCAGGCCTCCCACCATACCTCACCCTCTTCGACATCGCCGCCTCCTCCTCCTACCGGCCCTACCCCTGCAACATCGTCTGCAACCGCTTCGGTCCTGAAACCCGCGGCTGCATCCAACAGTACAACCAGTGCGGCTTCCAAACGAGACGTATGCCTGTCGCTGGGGTAAGTATATATCGTGCCCGCCCTAGCTCCCGCTGTGTCTTAACTACTACATGCTTTGCGGTGCTTGGCTTTGCGTTTACGTAAATACTGGGCGTGCTACGCCGCTCAGATGCAAGCCCCTTTAATAGTCTTGCTATCTGGTTGTTCTCATTTTGCTTTCGTAGTTCTCAGCCGGCTAGCCTCTAGGTCGAAGAGTTCAGCCTGTCAGCCATACGAGTACTATAGCCGGTTCAGGAGCGTCCGCCTTAATATCGCACATAGGGTTGATTCTCCAAAAACATTGCCGCTTTCAAAGTTGTGACGTGACAAGTGCGTCCTTCTTACTTCAAACCTGTGTCCCCCTTCATCATGGTAGCTCATGTTTGTGTGCTGATGTTGCTGTTGTATGAATGTATGTTTTGTAAGGCCAATGTCGTTGTAAAGTTCAGCACATGAAGTTAGATGCTTTTGTTTTAGATGCAAAACAATTCTGTATGAATTGAATATTGGGGTTTATATCGATACTTGTGGTTAAGAGGTGGCCAAATCCTTGGCCATGCATTTTGTACAAGAGGTCTCATTATAATGTCCATTTTGATGACTAACCAAGTGGAGCCATAATTAACTTTTTACATCATAGACCATACAATGAACACGAAGAATGCATCTCTACTTGTGAACTTGGGGTTTATTCCAATATTTCAGTACCACTTGAACTAGCAATTCGACTTGGCTAGATGTTTTTTGCTTTGCTATGATTCATGGATGTTTTTGTTTTTCGTAGTGTAGATCTAGGTGTTGCAGAGTGGCTGTAACAATCTAAATATCCACTCTACAACAATCTGAATATCAATGTCTATTGAATGTATTAGTACTTAATAGGAAGGAAGCTCTATCTGTATACACCTAATGTCTGATTATATAATACAACAAGGTATCGAAATGGTTGAGGCTTCAACACTTGCTAACCAAACTCTGTTCATGTGTTATGAATTCCCTCATGTGCAGATACAGACAGGGCTGATGGCGAAGGACAGATTTCGACTATCTCGTAATTCGAACTCGATCCAGTTGCTGTTTGGCTGCACTCTGCCACCCCGAATACAACGCCCACTTACCATCCTGGGGATCGGCAAAGGCCCGACATCTTTCTCGGGACAGCTTGAAAACACGGATGTCTTCTGGTGTCTGCCTCCCGAGGGTATTGCCAATGGCGTGTTTGGATTCGGACGACCGGCCATGATTGTCCCCGAGAGTATCATCCCAATCCCAATGTCGAACGTGATTGCCGTTGAGAATGGCCTCACATTGACCGACGTGCTCATTGATGGTACTATACTATATGATTGTCAAGTATCCTTATTGTTTCTAACTGTGAAAAAATAAGTACAAGGGTATCCTTTTTCTATTAGTACAATGTATAATTTGCTCTGATTTGGGTTTGAGAAGATAATATAAGGTTATTCTTCAACGAGAGAGAGAGAGAAAGAGGAACAATTGATATTTTGCTTGCAAGAAAACACACACTCAATTGAATGGGTAACCTAAGTGACTAGGTGGAAATACTTAACTAAGAGAGGGACACTTACCTAACAAAATATTATTTATTTTTTCTTGTTATCAATTGAAGGTATGTTTTCCAACAGGTGTTAGTGTACAAGGATGGCAGAATTTCGGTGGGAATAATGGACCAACCATGTATTTTGACCTAGGTAGCACATATACACAGTTCCCCTCATTTATGTTCCACGGGCTTCTCCAAGACTTTCAACAAGCAGCTCGATTGCGCGGCTTTCGACCCAACTTCCAGGTAAGGAGCTTAAATATTTGAAAAGGAACATGTGTTTTTTGAAGTAGCCTCAAAATTGTTATTTTCTATGATCTCAATGGACCATTCTTGAAGGACAAATAAGGGTAATCTTATTTATATGCTCCACAGGTTAGCTATCCAACTTGCATGCATTTGCTTAGCTTAGCATAATTTGTTCAAACAAACACACATTTGAGCAAAAGAATGCATGACTACCATCATCTGTAACTCAACCATGGATCACGTTTTAACAAAATTTCACATTTAACATTAACCTCAGATGAGTATGCAATGATGATATCAATGATCAAGCTACATTTATGTTATCTATACGTTGAGCTACAACTAGGTGAGTTGCTAGGATAATTTCATACATACATAGCACCCACACACACATCCTTATGTATGTTTGTAGGTTTGTATGTACTTGCATGCATTTGCTTAGCTTAGCATAATTTGTTCAAACAAACACACATCTGAGCAAAAGAATGCATGACTACCATCATCTGTAACTCAACCATGGATCACGTTTTAACAAAATTTCACATTTAACATTAACCTCAGATGAGTATGCAATGATGATATCAATGATCAAGCTACATTTATGTTATCTATACGTTGAGCTACAACTAGGTGAGTTGCTAGGATAATTTCATACATACATAGCACCCACACACACATCCTTATGTATGTTTGTAGGTTTGTATGCATGACTACCATCATCCGTAACTCAACCATGGATCACGTTTTAACAAAATTTCACATTTAACATTAACCTCAGATGAGTATGCAATGATGATATCAATGATCAAGCTACATTTATGTTATCTATACGTTGAGCTACAACTAGGTGAGTTGCTAGGATAATTTCATACATACATAGCACCCACACACACATCCTTATGTATGTTTGTAGGTTTGTATGTACTTGCATGCATTTGCTTAGCTTAGCATAATTTGTTCAAACAAACACACATCTGAGCAAAAGAATGCATGACTACCATCATCTGTAACTCAACCATGGATCACGTTTTAACAAAATTTCACATTTAACATTAACCTCAGATGAGTATGCAATGATGATATCAATGATCAAGCTACATTTATGTTATCTATACGTTGAGCTACAACCAGGTGAG
Source organism: Lygodium microphyllum (assembly GCF_053477565.2). Lineage (NCBI taxonomy): Eukaryota > Viridiplantae > Streptophyta > Polypodiopsida > Schizaeales > Lygodiaceae > Lygodium > Lygodium microphyllum. The sequence continues at coordinate 40,013,728 of NC_141140.1, read as the reverse complement.
TTGCTAGGATAATTTCATACATACATAGCACCCACACACACATCCTTATGTATGTTTGTAGGTTTGTATGTATGTACAAGAGAGAGAGATACCCAATAAGAACAATTTAATAAGGAGCATGATAGTTGTTATCTTTTAGAATTAGGAATTACAGAGAACATGGTGGTACTTGTGTCTAGATATTGATGTTGAGGTGTTTGTAATTTTATCTCTCCTTTTTCTTGCTCAAACATGGGACTAAGCATAACAATTCAAATCTTCTTTTAAATTTTCAAACATGTGAAATCAACAATATTTGGCTTGACTATGTTGTTAAGCTATGATTGCCACTACAATTTAATGTCACTATTACTAATAGTACTAGTTCTACTTCTTTGGTTCTCACTATGATTTAATTACACCACCACCACTATCATCATTACTACTATTGCGACAACCAATTAATTACACCACTATCACTACTACTATTGGTGCTGGTGCTGCTCTGCAGTTCCTACTATTACTACTACTACTACTACTATAACCTATTACTAGTTATATTGATTACTATTATAACTTGAATATACCACCACCACCACCACCACCACCACTACTACTACTACTAATGCCCACCACCACCACTACTACTACTACTAATGCTGACTACTAATACTACTAAGTCATGGTTAATCAGGCCGGACCGGCGTGCTATGACCTTCCGCGCGATTCACATCTCCACCCGGGCTTGAACCTGTTCCCCAGAATCACCTTCAACTTTTTGGGGACGACCACCGGCCTCACCTTCACCAACACCAAGGTCCTCAACCCTTCTATCGCTGCAGCGCCGGCGCTGGCCGCCAACCTCCGCTCCTACTGCCTCCCCATCCGACCCGCTGCGCAGGTCTTCCAGATGGCCGTGTACCTCGGCCAAATCCAAATGGAAGGCCTCCTTGTGGAAATCGATAACGAGGCTCGCACAATCAGCGTTACCCCGGATTATTGCACTGCCGCTGCTTTTGATCCTAACGACGAAGATCACTGATAGCCGGAGGGTGGTGACAATGCATGGCGGATCATCGTCGTCGTCATCATCACGGGGAGCAGAAGAATCCTATCCTCCATCTTTTTTTATCCATTCGAGAGCATTTACTTGTAAAAGCGAGCCCCAAATATCGTATACTTTTTGGCCGCAAGGCAGTTCACTTGCAGTCGGCAATGTTTTCTTCAGGCTGCATTTTGTTGTTGCATGTCTGACGACAATATTTAAGGAGCTTAAAGAGATATTTGTTACTCTTTTGTTTTCGAACTTTTTACAGCCAATGTGCTTTCACGTGCTTGTTTTACATTTTAAGCATAGGAGAAAAATCACAATTAAAATGCCCACAACAGAACAACATAAAAGCAAGATATAGGGTGGCTTGATCACTAAGAAACATAACTTGTGATTTCTCATTCTTTTATGTGGCTTATTGGGGTTTTTTTGCCACAAACAAAAAGACAACCATCCATAAAATGGTGCCCCTTGTGAGAATATTTTTTGTTTTGGGTTGAGTTATCCCTCCAAAATAGCTCAAGATGGCACTATTTAGTTATATTGAGTTCCATCACCATGAGAGAGAGAGCCATAGAGAATTTGTTAAGTAGATAGAGCTCATAAATTCTCTTAATGGCAAGGACACATTTGTAAATAGGTTGAAAATGGTGGGTTTCCTAATGCTAGAGTATGTAAGAGAATTGAGGGATTCTCAACCATTATAAATTAGGATGAATTTCGCCTTATTTATCTCTTGGTCAATGTAAGCTTTCCAACAAAGAAAAGCACCTAAAGTAATATGGAAAGAGCTTGAGTGGCTACGTGTAGAACAAGATATGCTTATTTACCATCTAGTTGCTAAGTTCAAGGCTTTGTGAAGTGAGCTCAAAAGATCCTTACAAGGCAACGAGGTGCCACCAAACTTTATAGTTAGGCTATACACATTGTGCCTAGTTAGTCTAGGTACATGTTTTTGCATCATTTCCCAATATATTATCATTGGATCCCTTTGCAAATGTATTTATGCGTATTTTGCATGGACATTGACTCATACATCATCTCAAGAGCATGAATTTCTTATCCTTAAAGCTTTCCTATTTTGCTAGTGCACAAGGGTCATTCTCAAATTTACATGTTCCAATGGGTACTAATGAAAGGTTTTGGACGCTCTTCATTACACCAAATGTAGGGTTTTGAAGAGAGAGTTGGCTTCAAAATTTTAAGAGAGGTGGGAGACAAGAGGGCTTATGTTCTATGGCCTCAAGTGTTTTCTACACACATATATTTGTGTATAAATATATGCGTGTTTGTGGAGGACCATTGCATGTGTCTTACACCTATGTGAATATGTATGTATGAGTATCACATGTATATTTGTCAATGCATATGCAAATGTGTTTGTGAATGTGCTTTTTGTGTGTTTCTTTGGTTGCATTATCTACATTGTCAATGGGAGCATGTGAGTGAAGAATTGTGAATTTTATGTGTGTATTTTTGGTTGTTTTACGCCCTTTGTCAATGGGAGCTATGTCCCTTGATTGTTGTCTTTTAGCAATAACCATGGTTGCGTTATGATTTTTCTTTGCAACAACTGAGTTTGTCTTAGTCAACATGGACCTTGACAAAACCTACCACCATGTGAGATAGTGATGATTAATAAGGGTTACTCAGCATTTGATTATCATTGTATCCATTTGAACCATCAGGTAACCCTTGGAGAGACCTCCAATGGGTTACTCAGCACTTTTGACTTATCAAGCAAGGAAGTTGATTGGTTGTGCTATTTAGCCAACATGCTAGACAAGTTAGTTGACAGCTTGTGCACCAAGAGTAGTAGGGCCTTGCTAGGCATCTAATTGTCATCTCTAGCAAAGCTATTTTGCATTGCAAGAAAGTTTGGGATTATGGAAACCTAGCTTTGTGGAAAAAAGTGTGTTGACAATATGGACTTTGTCTAGATTTACAAAGTTGGTTATGTGTACTTAGAAATGTGTATATATGTATGCACACCTTCATGTATACACATAATGAGAAAGCAAAGGAGGATGTATGTACATATTTCTTGCATATGTTGTGTACTTACCCATGGTGTGCATGTTCTTATGCTTGTTCATATATGTCCATGGGTGGACAAACATATTTGCAATGTCCATGGGTTGCGATATATACCTAGGCTTTGTGGAAAAACAATTCTACCCTCTCATAGGTCTAGGTGTAATAATAGGATCTCCAAAGTGTGAAAAGCAATGCAATCAAACAAGTTGAATACTTTTCTATGAAGGCTTACTCTATAAAAATTTCTTGTAGGGCCAGATTTTTAAAACAATCAATGTCTCTCCCTTTTGTGTTTTTTGTGGAATCAAGAAGAATATATTGTTTATTCACTTTGGCAATCACCTCCCTACATTAAGCTAATTTTGGTCAAGCTCAAGACTTGGCGTAAAGTGGCCAATATGAAGGACTCTCTCTTGATGAAGATAGTACCCCTTGGTGACTCTAAGATGTGGATCCACGTACTTTGAGACATGGAATCTCTCAAGGTCCCTTGTGTTATGTCACATTTGGACTTATAGGAATTGCCTTATTTTTAGTCATGATACCAACTCTACTCCTATGGGGAGACTCTACTGTTTCAAAGTCACATGTAATAGTATTGCTAGGGATATTGAGGAAGTCTCATTGGCTCTTTAGGCTTTTTGTCAAGAAGTTACAAATATCCTCTTCAACTTTTGCCTCAATGCATTATTTAATGCTCATTGATTCCTATAATATTACGTCACATTAAAAGTCCCATTATTGCTAGCATAAAGGATGGTAAGTCATTGCATATACCTTGAATATGAAAATGTATAGCTCCTTAGCTCCTTACATTAATAAACTTGATAAATTTTTGTTTCATGTTCATTCTTCAAATCTTAGTTGCTTGGTTCTTTGGCCCTAAAAATTAATTTAGCCATAAACATGCTTACATGCATCCCCAATCTAGATAGGTGCGTGGATGTAGATGGTTATATTGGGATGTTATAATACTATTTTTGAAGGGAGAAATTTGTTTATCTTTTTTTCTCATCCATTGTGAGAAATTTCAAAAGCCAATGATTGCACCCCTAGTAGTAATTGTCAGTATGATGCATAAAGAACCATGGTAACCAAAGAGTGGTAAGTGTCTTAGGCTTTCTTTCTATATTTATCTTGACTACCTTTATGTTGAACAGGATTGGGACAATAAATTGAGAAAGAAGACTCTAGAATGGATGATTTTGAGCTAGCTATGAGTTGAATTCTATCTTTCAACTCAACAAGTTAACATCAAAACTTAGGAGAAACTTACATAATTAATCTTTATTGGGAGGTCATATCATCAAATACACATTTTTAAGGAGACATTGGGTGTGTTTCTTAGGTCTACATTTCCACATTAGCCATGCTAAAAATGTAATCTAAGCTATGATGGTGATGATTTGTATTCAAGCGACCCTATGCAAGCCACCATCATCTCAGTCAACGGAGCTGGGATCTACCATGTTATAGAAGAAGTAGGGATCCAACACACCATTCATTATAAAAAAGGCAACAGAGCTAGGATCCACCATGTTATAGAAGAAGTGGGGATCCATTTTAGAAGAAGTGAGGATGTTGTTGTTCTAGTGAGAGAGTTGGATGATGCAACCATTAGACCATATCTTGTTGTTGTCTTGCTTCAAAGGGCATTCTCATAGTTGATACTACTCTCTTAGTCATGCTATAGTTCACTCTGTCATGCTCCTCAACATCCAATCTAAGAAGGTTACCATGTGCAACAATTAGTTGATGAGAAAGTTTTTCATTTTTTCATTTAATGCGTTCATATGGATTTTAAATCATGCACACATCCTTAGAGAGCATTGTTTGCCTCACCAATGCAATGAACACATCATATTGAATAGCTAATGTGGTCTATCAAACAATGGCCTGCACTTGTTTCTTTCATGGCTGAGATTTTGGTAACTACTGGATCAAATTGGCGTAATTAGATTTGCATTAATTCTTGCAAGGAATCGTCTTTCACAACCAAATGTATAGCTACTTGCATGATTGTAGTAGTTTTAGATTCTTGATTCAGGTAAGTTTTTGGTGACAAGTTGAAGACAAGGAATGTGAAAATGTTGAGTTAGTATTGTAGATCAACACTCCCCATTTCCCACTCCCTCTATAATAATTAACTAGTTAAAGATGTTTCCAACTCTTGTGTTTTCTCTTTAACTTTGCCCTCGTAGAAGTTACTATATGTATATCCTCTACATCATGTGTGTTCAAGGCCTATTTATAAATATCCTTATGTGTGAATTTTTCATGAATAAAACATAACCATTTTCTACTCAATCTATAAATAATTCATTCATATTACACCCTTTTGTATGTAAAAAATGGTATTTTAAAAATACCTTATTTTGAACCCAGGCGATGCACACATATATTCATGAGTAACTTACCCGAGACTTTGCCTCTCATACCCTCTATACTTAATCGTGTAGTTAGCATTAAAAATTCTAGATTTGAATTACACTCCTGATTAGCTTTTGAAAAGAGATTATTCGATTATCCTTACATTTCCATTTCAACACTCTCCCTTTCCAATGCCCTCTATAATAATTAACTAGCTAAAGATGCTTCCAACTCTTGTGTTTTCTCTCTAACTTTGCCTCTCATACCCTCTATACTTAATCGTGTAGTTAGCATTAACATTTCTAGACCTAAATTACATTTCACACTTTTGATTAGCTTTTGAAAAGAGATTATTCGGTTATCCTTACATTTCCATTGGCTTATCCTTCTAGGTTTTTCTTAAAGCTCTTTGAATAGATGGATTATTGAAGTCACATGATATGCTAAAAATAATGGATTGCATTTTAAACCATTAAGGATCTATAAATGGATGGAGCTCATGTCATCCTTTCCAGATATTTCTTTGTGGGCTAAATACTTGTGACAAAGTAGATTGGAAAGGGACGTACACATGGTTGACACACGTGTAGACATATGTCAAGTGTGGTTTAGTTTACAAACGCACAAAATGTGTTTGAGAAGTTGGTAGCATGGAGTGTAGTCTCATGGGTTGTGCTTATTATTTGATGTGCTCATGTGCAAATTTTTTAAAATGAGTGGGGGAAAGGTATATGGGGTAGGGAGACCATGATATGGAGATGGTAGCAACAACTAAGAAATGCTGAAGAAATCTAGAAGGGGTGAAGACTAGGTAGAGATGTGAGAATACAACATCAAAAGAAGGTTTGGTAGAGATGCAAGATTTTTCTATTTGGAATGATCCAAAAGAAGATGAAGAGACCAACCCTAAAAGATAAAGACAACTAAGCACCTCAAGTGGGTTTTTAGTCGTCGTACATGAGTAAGATCAAGAAAAGTTTTTTATCAGAAGATGGGTAGATGGAATTCAAGGCAAGCACCTTGTTGGTACTATTTTTTATCAAAAGACTATTGCTATTATTGCAAAACTAATGGCCATTAAGAAGGGACACTATAGCTAGTAGAGGCAAACCTATTTTTTTGCATCACTTGAGGAAGCTATTGCATATAGCAATCTACTAGATAAGAAAGGAGACACCCATGTTGGTACCAGAGAGCAAGTAAAGAGGAGAGAGTTTCATCAAGTAGGTGGGGGCATAGCATGTGATCAAGGAGGGGAACCATAGTGACTATAGCTAGTTTAGAAAGAGTTTGAGAGGCACATGCTTCTTCCAGGATCAAAGTTAATATCAAACTAGGTGTGTTGGAATGATAAAGGTTGTATGTCAAGAGAAGAAACCATGTTAGAGATTGATTTTACTACCAACTTGCTTATATGTTTGTAATACTAAAAGAAGAATCTCTAGGGGAGTGTTACAATTAGAATACACTAGAATGCAAAAATAGAGTTCAAGGTGGATGAATTGGAACATGTGTTCTCTTCTCTAAAAGAATTAGGGACTGAGGTTGCAAGTCGATCAAGATTGCAAGCACAAAAAAGGATAGAACTAAGACCTCCATAGGGGCTTAAAGCAGGTTGTGTGGTGGCTCTACTAGTAGGGTGCAATATTGATTGTTATGCAGATAGTAAGAATGATCCTCTACCTACAAGTAGTGATGGTACTCATGCTAGAAGAAGGAAATTCAGTCAACATAATTCTCCTATGGATCCAATGAGCAAAGAAGAGTTCCATTGTAAATACCACAAGGATCTTGGAAATGACATAGCAGACTAAAACCTATAGAAAGGGAGTTTTTTGAACATGAAATACAGAAAGGAAGTGTAGTTTTGCAGGCAAGTTGTCTAAAGACAAAGTAGAGAAGCTCAAATCATAGATAGAATGGTGGATGAGTTATAGGGACTAGGGATCTGATGATTCACGAAAGTATACCTCTCAAATAAGGGCAAAAACAACTTGACAACACAAGGTAAGTGGGGAGACTTCATCTTAGGAGAATACAGAGAGTAGATTCTGAAGCTTATGGCATGAGATGAAGTGGTTCATGTAGCATGATGCATGTGTGGAAATGCTTTGCAATAGTAGGAAAAACCTACCTATTACACTTCACAAACCACATAGGCAAGGTCATCCGAAAGCTCACATGCCATAACCAAAATCAAACTCTGTTCTTCTTTCAAGCGCATCCATTTTTTCTCTGTATGATGTAATTTGATTAGTGTAATTTAATTTTCTTTGTGGTATCTTTGATAACTGTATTGCGTGAGATGTTTTCTCACCACTATATTCAAAATCTACCTTTGATAATTGTAAGTTGGACAAGATTGTAGCCCCTACAAGCAAACAAGTGTGATTTGTAAATAGACTTGGAATAGTGCTCCTTATGATCTTGGTTAGACGTTGTCGTTGTGTTGGGGGTCGAAGGTCCACCATCGGGGTTTAGAGTAGAAGAGGAGTGAGAGATTCAAAGGGGAGAGAGGAAAAGATTGGGGTCTAATGGATTCTCGGGTTATGGAGACAGTAGATGAGATAGAGAGTAACCAATATCTTACATAGTCGTGTCATACAAGTTTACCATAATAAACTTGGATCCGATTACATCAATAACCATGAGGTTTATGCATAAAAATATATCAGATTTTGTTCCATTTCCTACAACAAATTCAAGCTCTAATTCCCTCCATTTCATGAAGATTCATATATTGAGACTTCAAGATACAAGGTATAGAGAGATAGAACTCATTACAACTAACATACAGTCCAAAGGATGATAAAAATACATTAATAGAACCAAAAATGTACTTCATCCCTGCATTAAAATAGTAATTTCCAGCCCTCAAACTTGACTCATAAATGTATATAAACTCATGGGAAAGTCTCTCATTACAATCTCAACCAATGCCCTATTGTTTTGGGAGCATTGTCTACACAAGGAAGTGATTAGATTTCAAGAAACCCCTTCAAATGAATGAGTTTTAATGGATGCCCTGTTTATGACAGTTTTGGGAGAGCCTATTCAGCCCATACATTGGCAAATATCACATCTTGACTTGCCCCAAAGTCACTCAAGTACTTGGGCACAAGAAGGGCTTCAATGGTACATTGTTTACCGTGTTTACTACAGCACAGAGGAGCAGGAAAATGGAGCAAAGGAGCAAGAAAATGGAAAAAAGGAAATATCAAAAAAGGCGTAGGATAAAAGAAGGAAAAGGCACCTTGACCGGTAACTAGACCCTGAAAAATTTAAATGTTCGGGCACGACCCTCAAAAAGTCTTAGTGTCGCCCCAAGACATCAAAAGAGTAAAAGGCACACCATTAAATGTGGAAGCGCTCCCGAATCCTTGTAAAAGAGTGCCAGGCTCGCTCCTGTGCAAATTTTATGCATTAGTTGGGAATAGGATAAATTAGAATGATGGGAAATGAGAAATGGGCTTAGGCCAATGGCCGGCCTTGTAAAAAAGGGGATGACCGCCCAAAGAAGGGAGGGCATGTATATAAAGTTCAAAAGTGAATGAGAAGCTCATTCTTGTGTGTGGCAAAAAGTGGCTCTCTTCTTCTTCTCTTCTTCTTGCTTGTGTGCGCTCTTGAGAGAGGGAGTGTGAGAGTGTGAGGGAGTGAGGGCGTGGGAGTTAGGGATCAAGAGGCTGAAGCTCTTCACCATCTCCTCTTCTCTTCTTCTCTTTTCTTCTCTTCTCTTTTCTCGCGCGCGCGGCTAGGGAGGATGGAGCTCATGGGAGAGGGATTAAGGTTGGTTGAGCTTGCCACAAGGATCTTGGAGCTATCGGTCTGCAAGAGAGAGGAGGGTACTCGATCGAGCATCAAGGTAAGCTCACTACACTTGTAAGGTAGGCATGGTGCGTCGGCTATGTGAGAGGTAGCCATGGCTGCTCGACTTGAAACACTTGATCAATAAGCAGTCCGTAGGTCTCGGGGTAGAGCTTGTAGCTTCCCCTTCATTTTGGTTCCATTTCCGGGACCGACAGAATCGAGCCTTGAGTGTCGCGCACAGCAAATCGAGCATAGGAGTAGGGCCTTTACCCGAAACAGTACCTGAGATAGATAGGAGATTTAGGAGGTTTAATCGTTGGAACAACTAAGTATTTTGAGTTTTTTGATGAGTGCTTGAGTAGGTAAATACAACCCATGCTTTGTTTTGCAATTTTTTGTTAGCATTAGGTAGGATAGGATTAAGATTCGAAATTGAAATGGTAGGGTTTTTGCTGCTGTAAATCTGGCTGCAAGAAGAAAAAGAAGGCAAAAATCATGTTTTTTAAGGGGGAAATTGCAATGGGAAAAATCTCTAAGGTTAGAGAGTGGTTGGGCAATGTTATGTAAGGTTGGGATAAGGGGAGAAGAGCTCATTTGCATTCTGACTTAGTAGAGAGCAAGAGAGAGTGAGAGAGATACATGCACAGGAGAGGAGCGGACGCCCTTCGATCACACTTCCGAGGTGCTACAGGTATACAAACCTCTTCCCCGGCATGCGCTTGTGTGTATTTAATAGCCTAGAATAGCTAATCGTCAGTAAAACACTAGATTCAGCACCATTTTCATTGTCGAAAGTGCACCGACCCCGACGCGTTCGGACGTCTAAACCCCAGAATCGGGCAGTTGGCTGCCCCGAACCTAGGGTTCGGCATTCGGCCTTCGAGCATTCGGCCACGTGCCATTCCGCCTTCAGGCTTCGGAATTTAGCCTTTGGGCCATCTAGCCATTCACACATTAGCATTTGGGCTTCAGCGGTTTGGCCATTCGGCCCTTGAACTTGGCCATTCGGCCCTTGGACTCGGCCATTCGGGCTTCGGCCCCCTCAGACTCGGCCATTCCGACTTCGGCCCTCGGACTTGGCCATTCCGCCTTCTCCTCGACCAAGCGAGACATTCGGACTTCGGCAGTTCGTACGCCGATTCTGGGATTCAGACCTTGCCATTCGGGCCAATTTTGGCCAAATGCATTTTTTGACATTATTTTAATAATTTAAGCCCAGACCCGCATTGCCGACACTAGTGCAACCTTTTAGATGCAAGAAAATCATAGAAAACTTGGCCGTGTGGCTAGGAAACCTAGCAGAATGTGTTGTCATAGCCTAGTCGCAATAGGAGACCAGATATCAGACCCCCACATACGTGAGAGATGCTACAGAGACCTAGATTTTAACTAGGCAGCTGTGTGCTGACCCTCATACCCAGTGGCCAAGAGCGGAAGGTAGCATTGACATTGCACTTGAGTGTCGTAATCCCGCACACACAGTAGGCCACATTGGTTGTGCAATGAAAGAGGAGAAAGCCTGATTTCGTACTGAACGCACAGACACCACACCGAGTGTACATAATTTGAGGATTGGTTGTAGTAACAAGGAATACACTCGAACATAATCATTCAAAGAACCCACCAATAGGAGTAAACCCCAAGACTTAGCAGACAAACAGGGTGAGGACCCAAGAGGAAGTTAAGTGGACGCGAGGATCCAGAAGACGACAACATAGAGGATCGAGCGCTGCCAAAACTACTCGAACTGATCGACGGCCTTGTGGAATTGGAGGCAGAAACAATGTCAGGATCAAGAGGCGACCGAGAAGAGGACCGGGGCTAGACCTAGGAGAATTCCGAGTCTTAGTACAAGAACTAGTCCATGACTACCACTTACTTACTAGGACCGTGATCCAGGCCAAACCTGTAGAAGAAGTGGTAGCAAGCCTCGAAGAAGAGAGAAGAGCAATTAGGAGAGCGCTAGAAGGCATAATTGCCTACAACCACGAGCAAAGGGCTAGAAAGCTACAGCAAGACGTAGATATGTACGAGGCTAGAAGGGTGCTAGACCTAGCTGGGGCAGCCAAATCTGGACTGAATGAAGAGAGGGAATGGGCAGTAGAGGCTGACATGACATTGAGCGAGCTTGTAGCCAAGTGTCTCATGGACAATACGTCTGTTGAGTAGAGTGTTATAGCCCTAGCCACCGCACTACTCTCGGGATTGGGAGTCACGCAAGGGGCTAAAGGGCAGGCTAGAATCCCTATCGTAGCAAAAGAGCTAGTGAAGTATGAGCCTAGCAGTGACCCATACAGCTTCATGGAACAGTTCAAGCAAGTATGCGAAGCAAATGGTCTTACTGACCTTGCGCAACGCTCTCAAGCTTTTGGCCTGTGCTTAGGCGATAAGGTGAGAATGTGGTATTCTAGCCTCGATGACACAGAACATACAAACTTTGCTCACCTTAAGGGCCTCTTCATCAAGAGATTCTTGGAGGCAAGGTATTTTGACAACCTCATCGTTTGGTTGATGAATATTAGCCAAAGGGAGAAGGAAGACGTCAGGGACTATGTCACTTATGTGCGTAGCCTATTCAAAAGGATCCTTACCAATGAATGACCAACTGAGAGGGCAATGTCTACAGTATTCATGAACGGAATTCGGAGTGAGGAGCTCTACAAGGCTTTGGCTAGTAACTCTACCTTGCAACGAGATGTGCTAGCTAGAGTTTTCGAAGAGGCAATAAGTGTAGATGATCAGCTTAGGGAACGAAGCATGAGGACTACCAGCCGAGAAAGTGCAAATTAGAGGGATCCAGAGAGATCAACTATTTCGGGAGAAAAAGCAACCATTAGTGTGCAGGAAAAGGAAAAGAGTATGGACTAAGGCCAAGAGATGGCAGAGATGAGAATGGAGATTGCACGCCTGTAGGAACTGATGAGGAAGCCTGCGCGATCATATGTATAGTGTATATACTGTGGCAGCAATCACCTCCCAGCTGAATGCCAAGATCCTAGATCTAGGCCATGCTCAAATTGTGGTAGATTCGGGCATGATGCATTGCATTGCAGGATGCCGAGGAGATTCCCATATGCACAGCAGTACAATCCTCCGTACTTAGGTAATAGACTTCCCAATTTCTTTGGAAGGGGAGCCCAATTGGCACTCCCTACACCAAATGACTCAAGACCTGTTGTACCTAGACTGGAGATGAACCCAACATGTATACCAAGTCCATCAAGGCCTTTTGTAATCCACCCACCGAGCGACGCTCGAGTTCACTATGTGGAAGAGCCTAGTGAAGAGGAAACATATGTCAACATGTACATATCCTATGACGAGGAGGGCAACCCAGTCCTAATGGACTATCCGCTGGTGTCGGTGATGGCATTAGGTAGAGGAAGAGGCAGAGGCTTTGGAGGGCCAAGCCAAGATCCGATCACATGCTGGACCTGCGGTCATCCAGGCCACATTTCATCACGTTGCCCAGAGAAGAAACAGGCTGACAAGGACAAAGCGAATCTCCGATGCATAGAATGTGGGATCACTCACCTGTTTCCTGATTGTCCTAGGAGCAAACCATCAGCTAACTCTACCAACGTACCGTTAGTACCTCTGGGGCTGTTTGGAGTGCAAACCTTTGATAGTGAGGACACACCTATCCCACTACAGGTTATGACGCGAGCTCAAACAAGGCAAGCAGGCATCTCTCTGCTAGGACCTAGCAATCTTAACATAGCCTCAATAGGGAAGAAAAGCCATAGGTGGAAGAAGAAGAGATCTGAAGCTAAAGTTGCACTAAAAATCGAGAGTGCTATGACTCTGCCTGCTGGAAAGAAGGTCTTGGATGCAAAGTCAGAGACCTCAGCCCCGAAGACAGCCGAGCTAGGGAGTGCCAAGGTAGGGGAATATCCCCATCCCAAATGGCAACTCGAAGCTATAGCCAAAGTCAATGAGTGGGTCAGGGATGCCCAGGAGCACCTCAAGGATGCTGAACCCATACTAGAAGATCCAATGGATGATTTTTCCGGTGTGAGCACACCAGTCTCACCCACAAAACCACAAACTAAAAATGTATCCTTGCCACAGGGGGCGACTCAGCAAAGCAAGGCCAAAGGGGGACTTACCAGGGCAGACAGAATGCATGGCCCAGGAGTGCTAGCCCTAGGGGAAGACAAGAGCCCAGCAGTCTCCTTGCAACCTTGCTGTCCACCCCAATAACTCTAAGCATAGAAGACCTGATTAGGCAAAATCTTTCTTTATGGCAGGAGTTAAAAGATTTGGTGGAGGACACACAGGACTTATGGGTGCTGCTCAGTAAGATCATAATGCAATTACGCAAATCCCAAGTCTAGCTCTACACTCAACTCCTAAGTCATTGCACATTAATGATTTTTGGGAAGGCACTGAAATGCATGCAGTCCTACCTCTTCTAGCCTTAGGAGATATGACGCAGAAAGAAATTGTAGACACAGGCGTCAGTGTTAGCGTATTGAACCATGCAGTTTTAGAGGCATGGGGAAACCCTCTTGTAGAGACTGCCAGGTTCAATGTCGCGTTAGCAAATGGAATGAAGATAAGGCCATACGGAGTCTTAAAGAACTGGCCAATAAAGATTGCAGGTGTGCACTTCTCCGTGAACTTCATTGTCATGAAGGGAGTGGACTACGACATACTGCTAGGCTGACCTTGGATGAGAAACGCTCGAGTCATTGAAGATTGGGGGAATGGTTTGATCTTCCTAGGGAGTAGAACTGAAGCAGTAAGGGTAGAGATGGACACTTGGAAAACGACCCCCGTTAACCTAAATGCCATCTCAGCCATGCTGAAAGGAGATACTCAAATGACCAAACCCTATGGATCACTCACTAAATATATTCCCTGCACTGAGGATGAGCGGGATTGGATGCACATCTTGGCAACCATTGACCTATCATTCTCATATGAGGAAGAACTATATCGGCAGGCTGCTAAAGCCACAACCATGCCAATAGAGGAGCCAACAGTGCCACTCTGCATGATGGCAAGAAGCTCACTCAACCCAAGGAAACCTGTCTCGTTCCATATCCCCTGCAATAAGTTAGAGCTTCAGGAAATCGTAGAGTATCTGACAGACACACTGAAGGGCAACTTGGCTGCCAACCTAAAGCCTCTACATGATCTGTTGACTAAGCCAGAATGGAAATGGACCAAAGTCCATAATCTGAATTTGTTATACAATTGGGCTTTAGTTATTGATGACAAGGAGACTGGAGAGGAAGGCTTAGGTGATGATGAACGGTCTGAAGAGCAAGACTCTGACGACGAGGAATATGAGGACTGCCGCTCTACAGGAGATGAAAGTGAGGAAGGGCTAGATACAGTAGAGTATGACACAGAAGGGAGAACAATAGAACGAATCAAGGTAGACCCGAGACCCAAGAAGGAAAGGACGAATTGGAGTGAAACAGGAGTCATGTGGATGGAGTGCGATAGATCCTGGCTAGAACACATGGGAGCCGTGGATTACGAGCAAGCCGGAGTAGTACGACCATGGGTGATCCCAGTGCTCAAGACGGATGCACCTACTGAACTATGACCCCCTGGGGAAACTCCTTCCTTGAGCGAGGGATGTGAGTTTAACTCGAAGTCGAAAGTCAGCACTGAGAGTGATCCCGAGATACCCCAACCCTCTAAGGTCAAATGCACAAAAGGGGACTTGCCACTCCACCTAAGGCGCAGGAGATTAAAGGAGGAGGCCAAGACACGAGAAAAGGGCTCAGAAGCAGAGAGGCAAAAGAAACAACAGGATCTACCCAAACGGTTTACAAAATTTAAAAAGGGTGACAGAGTAGTGATTCTGCTAGGTGCGAAGAGGCAGGGCCAAACTAGTGAATCGATCGAAGGACTCGCCAAACTCAAGGAAGTCAACTTGGCTGGGGAGGGCGAAAAGCCAAGACCTGTATTCATTGCAGACGATTTGACCGAGGATAAGAAGGCCAAACTTGTTGCGGTCTTACAAGAGTATATTGATGTATTTGCCCGTACATTGGAAGAACTTAAAGGGGTTGATCCTAGGGTTGTGAGTCATAATATCCCAATGGTCCCTGATGCAGTGACAACAAAGCAACGTCCTTACCCCATGAATCCCAAACACACCCATGCAGTAAAAGAGGATATTGATAAGCTCATGAAGGTGGGATTCATATATGAGATTGAGTACACGGATTGGGTATCACCGATTGTGATCGTGATGAAGAAGAACGGAAAAATCCGAGTGTGCGTTAATTACAAGAAAGTTAATGCCACTACGAAGAGGGATAACTACCCTTTACCATACACCGAGCACATGCTTGAGAGGGTAGCAGTTAAAGAGGCCTACAGTTTTTTGGATGGCTTCTCGGGCTACAATCAAGTGCAAGTGCACCCCGATGACAGGCACAAGACTGCCTTCGCCACGGAATGGGGTGTATTCGCCTACATTGTCATGCCCTTTGGACTGATGAATGTGCCTGCGACTTTCCAATGCCTAATGTGCACTATCTTCAAAGATATGCTTAGGTGTGAGCTAGAGGTGTTTGTAGACAACTTATGCGTACACTCTAGTTGGGCTGAACACTTAGAGAAATTGAGAGTTGTCTTTGAACGGTGTTGGTTATACAACCTCTCATTGAACCCCTTGAAGTTCCAGTTCTGGGTGAAACATGGATATATCCTAGGGCACGTGGTGTCAAAGAACGGCATCGCCATGGACTTTTCAAAAGTCAGAGTTATTGTCGACCTTCCGCCACCCAATAACTACAAGGGAGTTCAGTGTTTCTTAGGACATACTGGATACTATCGCCGCTTTGTACTAAATTACTCACTGATTGCTAGACCATTGTATAAGTTGTTGATCATGTTCGAGTGGACTGAGGAATGCCAGCACACATATGAAGAGTTGAAGAAGGCTCTTACCACTACACCAATCTTACGAACCCCAGACTGGAACATAACGTTTCATGTGCACATAGAGGCCTCTAAGTTTGCTATTGGGGCTGTGTTATGCTAGCCTCGTGAACATAACTTAGACTATACGGTGAGTTTTGCCAACAGGCAGCTCACAGAGACTGAGATGAATTATTCCACCACAGAAAGAGAGGGGTTGGCCATGGTATTTGCTGTAAAGAAATTTAGACATTATCTGTTGGCCACTTCCTTCGTCTTCTTTGTTGACCATCAAGCCTTGCTCTATCTTGTGAACAAGCCTTGCACTACAAGACACATAGCTAGATAGTTACTTCTCCTATTGGAATTTGATTTCTCTGTAGTTGTACGCAAAGAAAAGCATCATTACATGGCTGACCATATGTCCCGCATACCCATAGGAGAAGCCACTGGACAAGGCATACCTGATGATTTATCGGATGCTCATCTCTTTAACCTGTCTAGTGAGAAAGAACTATTTAAAGCTGATCTGACGCCATATTGGACCGACGATGTATTCCACATACTGGAGAACCGATTACTTGAGAGACCAATTGAGAAGGCCAGGCTGAGGAGACTTATTTTGAGAATCCAACCATACCAATTGATAGCCAGCCAACTCTATAGGTTAGGACAAGACGGTTTCTTGCGCAAATGCATGTGTGAGCATGAGATGCATGATGCATTGAAAGAGGCACATGGCGGAATCGCTAGAGGACACTTTAGCGGGGATACAATAGCCCGAAAGGTGCTGCAATCCCAACTATGGTGGCCCACCCTATTCCATGATGCTGCTAAATTTGTGAAGCACTGCGATGAATGCCAAAGAACCAAGGTTCCCGTGTGCAAAGATAAAATGGAGTTGACCCCTGTCATAGCCCGACAACCCTTTGAAAAATGGGGCATCAACTTCATTGGACCTATCAGTCCCGTAGCACAGTACTCTCAGGCTTGCTACATCATAGTGCAACTGATTACCTAACGAAGTGGGCAGAGGCAAGAGCTACAAGGAAGAACGACGCTAGAACCACTGCAAAGTTCTTGCGGGAGCAGGTCATTTCACAGTTTGGGTGTCCAATAGAATTAGTCAACGATCAGGGCACACACTTCATTAATGAGGTGATATCGCATATGCTCTCTACTTTTCTAATCATTCACAAAAAATCATTGCCCTATTACCCTCAGGCTAACGGACAAGCGAAATCCACCAATAAAATCCTAGTCAATGTACTCACAAAAGTGGTATCTACATCTCGGAGTGACTCGGGCAACAAGTTAATGGCGGCCTTGTGGGCCTATCGTACAGCTTATAAAATGGCTATAGGATAGACGCCCTTTAGGCTAACTTATGGAATGGAGGCAATTCTTCCCTTAGAGTTTTTTGTCCCTAGCTTAAGGATAGCAATGCAAGAGCACTGGGGGGGAAGAGACGCTTGGACAAATCGCTTGGTAGAGCTAGAACGTCTCACGGGAACCCGGATCTTGGCCACCCATGCGCTGATTTGTGAGAAAGCACAGAGGAAAATGTGGTTTGACAAGCATGTCAAACAACACCGCAACTTTGATCATCAGGGGGATCTCGTTCTGCTATACTCTGTGAAGGGTCACAAATAGAAAATGAAATTCCGTGGACTGGGACCTTTCCGAGTATGTGCAATTAGTCGAATGGGCAACGTTGAATTAGAGACGCTTGAAGACGAAGGAATCGGCTTTTTCAATGGCAGCTGCATAAAAAAATACTATCCTCCTTCTCACCCGTTGCATGAGCCACCTATGTTGGAAGCCCCTATCAACGTCTGCATAAAAAAATACTATCCTTCTTCCCACCCGTTGCATGAGCCACCGATGTTGGAAGCCCTTGTCAACGTCTACGTGGCTACTATTACGGAAATAACAAATCAAGATGAAGAAGCAGTGGCACCCGCCTACTTACGAATCACTGTCACTATGGAAAAGACCTGTTCTTTTGATGCTTTGATTGACGAAGGTGCCGATTACAAAATCTTGACACATGACCATTGGACACGCATTGGTCAACCTAAACTACAGCCCACCAACGCCAAACTAACCCCATTTGGGGGCAATGCTTACATGCTCTTAGGGAAGTGCAAAGTAGTCATTTCTATTGAGTCTGAATGTATACCAGCCTTCTTTCACGTGTTGCCTATTCTAAACGCCAAAACAATCAGTCATCACGGCCTAAGAGGCAATTTGGATGCTATCCACATAGGCACACAACCATGCCGCATTGGATCCCCAAGGATCTCTTGCGAGCACAAGGCTACTATGAAGGCAACCCCTGGATTTGGGTGCGTAAGAATGGCAAGTCTAAAGGCTCATCTCCAAGCAACCTCACTCCAATGAGAGAGGCTTGCAAACATAGCGCACGGGCCGTCGTTAGCAAACCACTGCCGGCTGTGACTAATAAGTCCCAGCTAATTTATCGACCAAAGCAATCTCTAAAAGCCTCAAGCTTACCTCACTCAAAAGAGTTGAATACTTCTGTGACTATGCACTTAGAACCCAACATGACTCCCATGCCACCAGAGCTTCCTATAGCACTTCAAAGTGCTTTGGAGTGCAAAGCCATACCCATGACACTTGCAATGGAGTCATTGCTGTTGAGCTCAATTGCACCATCACCACCAGCAGGTCTTAGGCCTTCCTATGCGGTACGATCTTTCCTTTCCTTGGCTAAAGACCTTGTTGAAACTTTGGGAGATGACCTTGTGACCTGCATTAAGGTGTTAGACCACACTTTCACCACATTTGCGAGGAGTTATGAGCAGTTGGACCTAGGTCTTCTTGATGAACCACTTGCTTCCAATGTTCATGCATTACCATGCACTTGGGAGGAATACGAGTTTATGACTGTCAAATTCCCTAAGATTGCTATTGAACTAATAGCAAATGAAGAAATCTCAAAGGAGCAAGCTGTTCTCATGCGACTAATCACCTCATACCGTAAGCCTCCTCGTTCTGCTCTCAAACAAGAATTACATGAGCTCACGCAACTTGCAAGCTCAACTTCCTCGTTCTTACAGCAGTGGTTCACTTTGCAGACCCAATGGGAAAAGAAAGACTGTCGTATCATGACAAATGTTGAACAAAGGAGGGCAATCAAGACCATTGAGTACGATCCTACTTATGTGGCACCTCTTTCATTTAGAGTTTTGGCCATTACCCGGAGCCAACACTTAGATGACCAAGTCCTAGCCCATCCTTACATTGACGAATTCCTTACGGAAGAAGAACTGCATGTTGCAAGCCACCTTAATACCGGAGATATTTTTCACGATGTCTTGACCTATATCTCACAAGTTTCTGTACAACCCTGTGAACTCGATCGTCACGCTCAACTTGAGTACAACCCTGCATTTTATGAGTGGCTGCTGGTCGGAACACCCCATCACAATCACCTTTGATATCCTCACCACTTCGTTCAAATCCTAGGAAGGATTTTCATCTTTTTGAGGGGGAGGAATAAGGCTAAGAAGACATAAATAATTGTTGAAAGGTTGAACTCAGTAGTGATATAAAAAAATTAGTTAGCAAAATTTTTCAAGTTCTTTGCATTCCTGTTTGCATATTTTTCATGCTTAGCTTCATTTAGCCATGTTTTCCTTTTCCACTTGTGATTAATGAAAAGTATTTTTGCTAGGCAGGAACCCAAGATGGCTCATCATGATCGCGCTCATAAGCTTCCCTTCACAGAAGAAGAAAAGAAAAAATACATGCTGAATCTGGAAATTCAAGCTTACGGATGGCTGAATTTCCGAACTGTCCACAACCTATCCAGGGTCATGGAAATGGAGAAAGCAGCTAAGCAGGTCATAGAAAAGTGCAATATGAAAAAGTATGTGGAGAAGGCAGAGCAAAGTGTGGATCATGCAAGGTGTGTTGAGTTCTTACGA
The DNA here is from genome assembly GCF_053477565.2 of Lygodium microphyllum. Classification (NCBI taxonomy): domain Eukaryota; kingdom Viridiplantae; phylum Streptophyta; class Polypodiopsida; order Schizaeales; family Lygodiaceae; genus Lygodium; species Lygodium microphyllum. The sequence goes on along the minus strand of NC_141140.1, from coordinate 39,993,643 downwards.
ACTTTCGACTCTGCCTCCAAGAGTGCCACGGTGACTGTGGGAAGGGGGGATGCTGCCAGGCAAGTCAGGGTACCCTCAAGCAAGGAACTAGTAGAAAAGGCACTAGGCCTGGAATCAAGGGCTGTAAAGAGACCAAAAAGGGATGTCTTCGCCATGCTAAAAATGGACGGAAACCAGGTGCGGTCCAACGACGGAGTCAATATCCATGACATCCCTGACGATGAAATCTGCATGCGTGCTAAAGTCATGCACACTCTCTTCTCCAACCATCGATACATTGCCTATATGGGCAGAATAAATGTGTGTGCGCTCGAAAGCCTCGCGGCCAATGCACCAGAAGAGGTCGACTGGAATGAGTATGTAAGACACACAATCGAGAAGGCTACTGTAGCGCTTGATCTAGGAAGCCAACCTGCTGGAGGTGAATCCCCAGCAGCAAAAGACAGGAAGAAGGCCGCCTCCAAAGCATCATTCATTGGATATGGAGGTGTACTAAAGCTCTCATTGAAGAAGCAGTAAAGGAGGCAGGAGCAGTAGAGGAGGAGCAAGAGAGACCGCCACCCTCACCAGACCACGAAGAATCATCTGGCTCTGACGAGGAAACAGAAACTGATGAGAGTAGTGATGAAGAAGAAGAAGAACAGCGCCAGCAGCAGCAAAGAGAGCAGCGCACTAAGCGTTTCCAACAGCAAAGGGAAGAAGAAAGGAGGAAGAAAGAGAAAGAACAACTGCAAAAAGTGCAAAGAGGGTCAAGAGCCTAGGAAACAGAGAGGAAAAGGAAAGAAAAAGATGATGCACAGAGAGTGGAAGAGGAGTCTAGAAAGGCAGAAGAGGAGAGAAAAAGAACGGCTGAGGAGGAGGAAGAAGCCTTGAGGAAGATGTAGAACTTGCGATTCGCCTATCTGTGGAACAACATCAATGACAAAGAAAGCAAACCCCACCCCAGAAGGGTGAGAACCCAGACACGAGCTTGAACGTGCCAGATCCCATCTCACCGCTGGTCCGCAGAGGGCAAGGGCAAGGAGACAATCATGCCTGTCCCTACCAGTTTTGTGGCAAATAGCCCTGCTGCTTCCGTAATAACCATCCCCGCCCCAAGAACTTCGCCAAAGGTCGATGAGAGCAATATGGTCACATGGCTACAGTTCCTGGTGGAAAGGGAGTTGGCAAGAGAAGCTGGCATAGTCACCCCAGTGTCAGGAGTGAAGAGGGCAGCCATGGCGGCTGATGTGGAGCCAAGGCCAGAGCTTAAAAGACAGAAAACAAAAGCTACTACCATCACCCCCACCATGTTCCATCCCCCACCTCCAGCAGGCCAGTATGATGAGTACGTTAAAGAGCTGCTCTCGCAGCTAGAAAAGGCCAAGGAAGAAAAGAGAACTGCCATGGAAGAATTGGCAACAAAGCGAGAATCAAGAGCCACTCTCTAGCTGGAGAAAACTAAACAGATAGCAAAATACCGAAGGGAGATTGCTGTGCTAAAGGAGGAAGCCAGCAATAGAGATGCAGAAGAAGCAAAAGCCCTAAAGGAACGCGGTGTTGCCTGGGAGGGAAGAATAAAAATCCTAACGGATTGCTTGAACGGAGAGAGGAAGACCACTGCTCACTTGCGGTGCAAGAACGACCAGCTCATTGGAGTCAACCTGGAGGCACAAAACCGGCTTGAGAAGATTAACAGGAGACTGCAGAGCTATACCAGCTAAGAGAAGAGCAGGTGCGAAGAATGTAGGTGAAGCTGGATCAGCTCAATGTGCAGATCGCCAATGAACACCAGGAGTAGTTCCGCCTACATCGTGAGCTCGAAGACCAAGAGTAATGACTCATGGCTATGACCCTTCATCAGGGGGAGAGCCTGGAAGATATGGAGAAGAGAGAGAAGGAATGGGCTGACCACAATGAAAGGAGGGTGCGAGACCTGGCACGCCGATTGGCCAAAGCAGAAGGAGATAGAGTGTTGAGCTGAAAATCAGGTAGAGGTTGCCCAGCTCTCTATGATAGCCCAGCAGCACACTTTCCTCAACATGCTACTTCACTCCACCAAAACAGAAGAAAATGAGGCCAATGATCAGCTAACAGAAGAAGCTAGCCATTGCATGTAGAGCCCTAACAGTAGGCCTACATGTACCACTACAACTAGGAGGCCGCCGAAGAGCCTGGAGAAGCAAAGAAAATACCTTACACAGGTAGGCCTGACAGTGCAAGAAATCGACGAACTTGGCTTCATAGAAGAGAAGGTGCAAGAAGACGTGCAAGCAGAAGGGGATGGATCAGAGTCTGATCTGGGACCTCAGGAGGAGGACTACGTTTCACCACCCTCTCCTCCACGACAAGATGAAGTGCAACCCATTGACACATCCGCTGAGAGGAAAGAAGCCCTGGCTAAGTGCAGAAGAGAAATGGTGGAGAAGGCAAGGAAGAAGCTGAACGTTAGACCTATACCAAGACAACCTGCCCCTCTCCCACCGTGCCGTGAGGACCTCCCCGTTGGATTCCATGCACAGCTAATCATCTGGGAACAGCAAGAATGTGCCCGCAACCCCTTCGACTTGAGCTTTGAGTTCCCACTAAACTAAGTAGAGTAATGCCCATTGAAATTGTAAGCGATGTAATTGCTATGGGTGCAAGGCTCAAGAACAAGTGGCTAGCGGAGCGAGAGGCCAACCCAACTGCTTGGGGAACCGAGGACCGGGAATTTTGGCATGATAAAGTCCTCTAGGTGCCTAGATCGGTGGAGGGCTATAATTGCCCAACCCACCTGGAGAAGACACATTTTTTATGTCAACCTTGATGCTTGGATGGCGTTTTGTAACACCCTCCCTTCTAAGAGAAACGACCCCACTTTCATGCCGTATCCTCAAAGACTAGGCGTGGATTTTAATCCGTCCATCCACGACAGGTTCAACTTCCCTATCATCTATAACGCCAATAGTACCTCCTATAAAGATACCCTTGTATTTAGCCTCCCTAATTTGTACAGTCCCATCAATAGATTCCTTAGTGAGTTCACATCCTGTCTTGACCCCGCCTTCATAACAACCTGTAATTATCTTAGACTAATTAGGGTCCTAATCCACCAAGAGCCTGCACTTCAAGAATGCCACCTTCCACCCTTTTACTTTGACCCCAATGCCATAGATAGCAGCACCATGACTCGCCTCATGATGTGCGCTACTCTTTTTCCATCCTTCTGTATTGCACTGCTTGAGGATATGAGCAATAGTAAATTCACATAGTGCAACCACCCTTTCCTTTCCACCACCACTCTCAAAACCCGCCTCAATCTCAAGGGCTACTTGCTGAGCCATAGATTCCTTAACAAAGCCCCTCGCCCTCCACAATCCCCTACCCGCCATTCGGATGACGAGGATTAAACTCCCGTCATGCCCTTGTATCACATGCATCTATGCATAACCTCTTCAAAAAAAAAAAAGCCACAAGGCAACAAAAGAAAAGGTGAACTGGGAAGAAGAGACAACAACAAATAATAGCAAAGCCAAGGGATGAATCTACTACTAAGCAAAGATAAGAGAGAGAAGACTTCACATGATGCACTTGCAACTTCCCTTTGCCTTGTTTTGCACCACAGTCACTGCATCTAGGGTTCTCCCTAGCGCCTTCCCCACTTCACACTTAGGGCACATCAAGGGCAGGACTTTCAGACCTGTCACCCTAAGACTTGCACCACACCTCCAACGACACATGAACTGGGTCCTCAAGTGTGGGACATTACCAAGGGCTTGCCCAAGGTTAGACCCATCTCCCAGTTCCACTCCCACGGGCACCACGCACTACACGGAGAGGCAGACACACCCCTTAGGGAGTGCACAACTTTTCTTGTAGGTTATGTTCGTGTTTCAAGAATTGGCTACTTAGCTGAAGACGATCATCCACAGCATCCTTTAATGACCAAAACTTTTTCCATGTGCCAGACATGACACCATTGCTGCTGGTTCAGGAGCTTTTCTGCATTGGATTGGACGGACCAACATGCTTCATGTCGCCAACCATCTGCCTACTAATAGCTACCATGGACTGAACCAAATCAAGCAAAAGAAGTACTCAGTAATAGATCTACGATTGGCATAGATCTTGGAACCTCATCTTCCAAATATGCATGCCTAGTGCCTCAAGATCTACGGATCGCTTATTGATTCCACAAGCCTGAAGATTTTCAATGCAAGGTTGAAGATCTTCAACGCAGCACTGAAGATCTTGAAATCATAGACAAAGATCTTCAAATAAAAGACAAAGATCTTCAAATCAAAGACACAGATCTTCAATGCGAAGACAAAGCATATCTTTGTCAAGGCAGCGGGCTCCTCCAGGATAAATCCCTCCAACACCATTCTCCTAAGGGATTGCTTATTGATCAAGCGTTTCGGATGCTCAAGGGATGACCGGCTACATATTTTTCACCAGCCAACTGGAACCCCAAATCGTAGAATGGAAGCCACAACTGTGTGAGAAATGCCAAGCATCTTCATGAAGCCTAAGGCATGCTGGAATCTCTCCTGGTCATCATCATTAAACTCCATCACCTCTCATTCACACAATCACCTTTGAACCAGCGTCATCTACCCACCAGTTCTGCTTAGCAGCAGACCCAACTAGCCCACTACTTCCCACCGCAGTACCATGGGACTGGCACTTGGCTAGGAGGGGGTAATGTTTACTGTGTTTAACACAACACAGAGGAGCGGGAAAATGGAAAAAAGGAAATAGCAAAAAAGGTGCAAGATAAAAGAAGGAAAAGGTGCCTTGACCAGTAACCATACCCTGAAAAATTTAAATGTTCGAGCACGACCCCAGAAAGTCTCAGTGTCTCCTCGAGACAACAAAAGAGTAAAAGGCACACCATTAAATGTGGAAGCATTCCTGAATCCTTGTAAAAGAGTGCCAGGCTCGCTCCTGTGCAAATTTTATGCATTTGTTGGGAATAGGATAAATTAGAATGGTGGGAAATGAGAAATGGGCTTAGGCCAATGGCGTTGGCCTTGTAAAAAAGGGGACGACCGCCCAAAGAAGGGAGGGCATGTATATAAAGTTCAAAAGTGAATGAGAAGCTCATTCTTGTGTGTGGCAAAAAGTGGCTCTCTTCTCTTCTTCTTGCTTGTGTGTGCTCTTGAGAGAGGGAGAGTGAGAGTCTGAGGGAGTGAGGGTGTGGGAGTGAGGGATCAAGAGGGTGAAGCTCTTCACCATCTCCTCTTCTCTTCTTCTCTTTTCTTCTCTTCTCTTTTCTCGCGCACGCGACTATGGAGGATGGAGCTCATGGGAGAGGGATTGAGGTTTTTTGAGCTTGCCACAAGGATCGTGGAGCTACCAGTGTGCAAGAGAGAGGAGGGTACTCGATCAAGCGGTAAGGTAAGATCACTACACTCATAAGGTAGGCATGGCACGTCACTATGTGAGAGGTAGCCATGGTTGCTCAGCTTGAAACGCTTGCTCAATAAGCAGTCCGTAGGTCTCGGGGTAGAGCTTGTAGCTTCCCCTTCATACATGAATATGATAAGAGAATGGAAGAAGAATCTCATAAGAGCAGGCTGAATACTTTTACTCTGTTTTTCCCTTTCATGAACTGTCATACAACTCATTTTCGTGATACCAAATGGATGGGCAAAAAGGACTCTTACCTTCTTTTTTTGTATCTCCTCTTTATCTTCAGTTTGCTTTGTGTTTGCATGATTTGGAGCATTCACCATAGTCTTTAACTCTCCCTCGATCTTCCACAGGTGTGCAGGCCCAAAAAATGCGCCACAAAATGCGGGCTGGACTCCTCTGCTTCTTCCACACAAAGAAGAGTTCATATTGATCATATACAAGTCATATAAGTCCTTTGCAACTATTACTCTGAGTCACTTGTGGACCTAGTCAAGTTTGGAGTGCTCTTGACAAAAGTTGGATCTTCTAAGCTAATGAACTTCATAAACCAATGTAACATAACCTGTAAACTATCAAAGAACACTTGTAGTCCAAGCTGAAGGGTCTCATGCACTTTATTTTTATCAATTTGCAGGATACAAACTGAAAATTACATGTCAAGTTACAAAGGAACTTATGAACTTAAATGACATCTAAGACTAATGTAGGGGTATAATAACTGAATGATGTACGAAAGTGTCTCATGTGTGTCCTAATGAAGTTTATCTGCAATCATAAGAACTCTATGTTTTATACCATGAACTACAAACCCTTTGACATTCACCCCCTCCTAACGTGCACATCCTCCGGCATGTGCCACTTCATGAAACTGCAGGTTAAGGAGGCTCTTCTTCTGACATATTTTCATCTTCCTCCTCTAAGTCTTGTTCTTCTTCCTTGTATTCAAGTAGATGGATCACATCCAAGTCATCAAGCTCATAAGTAGAAGACTCTCTTCATTTGGAGAGCTTGATATGTTTACTGCCTATTGGTATCTTGATCATGGTCCCATCCATTTTAGCCAAAGTGTAAGTAGCATTATCATGTACTACCTTCACAACATATGGTCCAAACCATCGCTTGGCCAGCTTCTGATGAGCACTATACTGATTGTCTAGGCTGCTATCATGGACAGGTACTCAATCATTCTCTTGGATAGCTCTTGGACGGAGTCGATGACACTTGTCAAACCTCTTCTTATTCTTCAACCTCGCTGCCTTAAGCCTTTCAATGGCTGTCTTGACATCCTATAGCCTTCTTTCAAGCTGCAGCAAGAGAAAAGAGTCTTCACCCATTTTTAGCTTGCGTAAGCTTTCAGCTATAAATTGGTGACCAATATCTTTGGGGTCACGAAGACATGGCTGTTTGGATGCCCTTTCAGCTAGTCCCTTACTTTCGGGAGGTAGTGGAGTTGCAACCAGCTTGACCTTCTTGTCAAGTATCTTGTACTTCGTTTCTACTGTTGCCTCATCCCTGTTTGGTTGTCCAAAAGCTTCATGATCAACAAATTCTTGAATTATGTTATAAATATCCAATGTGCGTACCTGTATGGACTGGTTTTCAGCCTGATTTTCTGTATGAACAGCTGCATGTATTTTAGCCAATGTATCATTATAAATCATCCCATAAAACAATCCTACAATCTCTTTATTTTTAGCCAAAACATCAACTTGCTTCAGCTCCCATTCCACATGACATAAATGCTTTCTTTCATCCCTATTCATGGCTGAAAACTGTTTATAACAGCCCACACTATTGGCTATAAATACCTGCAAATCAACCATTGACATAGCCCCCTTTACATATGTGGAGGAAAATTATTATTACATGAAGCACTGCCATAGCCTCCACTTACAACAGTACAGCCCGAAAACCCTTAAATTCTCGGGCATTAGGAGGCACAGTATGATCTCTCAATCGATCTCTATTCCGTTGATGATTTACACAAACAATCAGAAATCGGATAGCTTTGTCATTATCCTTACTTCTTATCGGAGCATAAGATGAACCATCATTAAGGGCCTTTGTCTCCAAACGAGACTCAGAAATAAAAGGTTGACCAAGAATGATAGGATAGCTATAAGAATCTTGAACAAAGAAATGAAATTCATTTTTTACATCACCAATAGTAACCCGTATATAAGGACATGCCGCATAGAGATTGCCAGAAGAATTATTGGCTGCTCTCATGCACCATCTCCCGGGTCCACATCTATGGGCCATCCGCCATTCGCATAGAGACTTGTTGACATGATGTTGATCTTCGAACCATGGTCTATAAGGGCAATGCATGGAGTCTCTCTTTCTCGAATCTTGACAACGGTTTTGGTAGTTGCCCTTGCCCAATGGGTATGGGAGTAGTGACTACTTCGAATAAAATGAGCATCAATCTCTTCTTGCATGTTTTGAAGACAAGCTTCTTTTTTATGCATGGGCTGCTCTTTGGATTGAGAAGACCCCACCATAACATTCTCTGCAATAGCCTCTTCAATTTCAGCTTCATAGATATCTTCATCTTTGGCTTCTATGGCTGCAATCAATTCTTTGATTGCCTCCAATCTAATCCCTTGAGTATTCAGCTTCTCTTCATCCTACAAATACACATGAAGAGCTTGCAAAAAAGCATACACAGATTCTTCAGTTTCTTCATCAACATATTATCTTTTTCATTTAATTACATCAATTATTACATCATGAAATCCTTGTTTTATAATTCTAAGAATTTCACTCAATGTAAATTCAATTTTGCTTCGAAGAACCCTTTCTTCTAGGATCTGCTTGAGATTTGTTGCAGTCTCTACGTCAGATTGCAGCTTGTAGCCGGGATGTTTTCCTTTTCTCTTTCTTTCTGTCTTCTTTGTTTGTGGGGCATCTTCCATGACATGCTCTAGCGGTGGTGGTGGATTTTCAGCAACCTTCTGCTGATCCGGTTTACTTCTTGTCACACGTTTGGTTGGCCCTGAAGAGGAGGGACCGGCAACATCTTCTTCTCTTCTTCTCTTTTCTTCTACCACATCTTCTTGATTATTGATTTCAGCCAACTGAGCGAAAGCTAAAAATGAATCAACCGGCTCGGTCCATCCGGTTCTTTCTTGGATGCATTGACTAGCAGTAGTCAAATCATCTTTGGACGCCTTACCTCGCTCCATGCGATCGAAGGCCTGCATCCACCCTTTAGATTTTACATAAGCTTTGCATGCTTTAACAATCTCATTGGTTGGCTCAATTTGCAGGCCATAGGTAGCTGCATCAATAGCTGCATAGGCTGTTCTTGTTGCCAAATCCTCCAATCTTTTCTTCATGCCACCATTATCAAAATTTGGCTCAAGAGGAAGCTTAGTTTCGGTCGCATGAATTTTACCATTCTTCCAAAAGACCAATTTTTGCGCCTCAACTTCACGATATGCATTGCACTCCCTCCTATCATGCTGTAGGCTGTCACACCAGATACATCATCTTTTGAAGCCTTCTCGTATGGGTCTTTGGGCAACTGTCCGTCCTCTTTCTTCCACTTTCACATCAAGCCTTTCCACCTTGGAATTAATTTCCATTAGATTAAGATGGAGATCCCGCATGCTCTTGATCAATCGTCCATGACATCCTTTTTTGGAGGTGGAACAATAGGATTTCTTGGTTGCTCAGCCATAGAAACAGGAGGTCGAGATACAGAAACATGCTCTTTTGTGGACTTAGATGGTGCAGAGGTAGAACCCCACGTTACACGCATCCGCTCTCTCTGAGAAATCATATTAACTGCTTCAGTGACATCACCCCAAGCAGTCTTCAATCCCGTCTCAGAGTCAGGATCTTCAAGCCAATTGGTCAGCTTCTCTTGAAGAAGAGGATCCGTAGCCTTCAAAAACAATTCAATCTTCTGGCTCTCCATACTCTGCTGATCATCAAGATCTAGTTGAGGAAATTTTCTTTCAAATTTGTAGTGAAGAGCAGTGGCAATTAGTCCCTTATTGGGCCTTTCAACCCATTCAGTGAAGATTTTCCTCATCGTGAGGCCAGAATCTTCAAGAAAGAATTCTTCTCGAAGAGCCTTCTTGAATGTAGACCATCCTGCATCTTTCTGGAAAAGACCGTGAATCCAGTCTTGGAGACCATGCACGTCCAAACGGGCCAAGTATTGGCTCCAAGCATGATGAGGGGTCCCAAAGAAGACCATCTTATCAGTATAGAGGTGGATAAAAGATGACACATTTTGCCCATTAAATTGCTTGAGCTCCTGCCTAACTGCCTCCAAAACTTTAATGGCAGCAGCATCACTCCGCTCTTCATCTTGCCTCCGTTGTTGCTGCAGTTGTATCTGTTGGTTGAAATTGCAATTGTTGTTGTCGGTTCTCTTGCATCAGATGAACCAACTACTGCAAGGCATCTCCTCCCGAACCTGATGATTCTCCCATTGTGCTTTCTCTTCTAGCTGACCTTCACATCAGGTTCACCACTGTCGTCGTGTTGGGGGTCGAAGGTCTACCGCCGCACTTTAGAGCAGAAGAGGAGTGAGAGATTCAAAGGGGAGAGAGGAAAAAGATTGGGGTCTGATGGATTCTCACGTTATGGAGAGAGTAGATGAGATAGAGAGTAACCAATATCTTACATACTCGTGTCATACAAGTTTACCACAATAAACTTGGATTTGATTACATCAATAACCATGAGGTTTATGCATAAAACTATATTAGATTTTGTTCCATTTCCTACAACAAATTCAAGCTCTAATTCCCCCCATTTCATGAAGATACATGTATTGAGACTTCAAGATAGAAGGTATAGAGAGATAGAACTCATTACAACTGACATAGAGTCCAAAGGATGATAAAAATGCATCAATAGAGCCACAAATGTACTTCAGCCCTACGTTAAAATAGTAATTTCCAGCCCTCAAACTTGACTCATAAATGTATACAAACTCATGGGAAAGTCTCTCATTAGAATCTCAACCAATGCCCTATTGTTTCGGGAGCATTGGCTACACAAGGAAGTTATTAGATTTCAAGAAACCCCTTCAAATGAATGAGTTTTAATGGCCGCCTTGTTTATGACAGTTTTGGGAGAGCCTATTCAGCCCATACATTGGCAAAAATCACCTCTTGACTTGCCCCAAAGTCACTCAAGTACTTGGGCACAAGAAGGGCTTCAATGGTACATGAATATGGTAAGAGAATGGAAGAAGAAGCTCATAAGAGCAGGCTGAATACTTTTACTCTATTTTTCCCTTTCATGGATTGTCATAAAACTCATTTTCATGATACCAAATGGATGGGCAAGAAGGACTCTTATCTTCTTTGTTTGTATGTCCTCTTTATCTTCAGTTTGCTTTGTATTTGCATGCTTTGGAGCATTCACCATAGTCTTCAACTCTGCCTCCATCTTCCACAGGTATGCAGGCACAAAAAATGCGTCCCAAAATTCCGGCTGGACTCCTCTCCTTCTTCCACACAAAAAAGAGTTCATATTGATCATATACAAGTCATATAAGTCCTTTGCAATTATTACTCCATGTCACTTGTGGACCTAGTCAACTTTGGAGTGCTCTTGACAAAAGTTGGATCTTCCAAGCTAATGAACTTCATAAACCAATGTGACATAACCTGTAAGCTATCAAAGAACACCTGTAGTCCAAGCTGAAGGGTCTCATAGACTTTATTTTTATCAATTTGCATGATACAAACTGAAAATTACATGCCAAGTTACAAAGGAACTTATGAACTTAAATGACATCTAAGACTAATGTAGGGGTATAATAACTGAATGATGTATGAAAGTGTCTCATGTGTGTCCTAATAAAGTTCATTTGCAATCATAAGAACTCCATGTTTTATACCATGAACTGCAAACCCTTTGACAACGTACTAGGTTATAAATGGACTTGGAATGGCTTTTTGTTTGCTAACTGTACTAGCTTATGGATGTAAAGAGCCAAAGTTGACTTGTGGACCTTATCACCTTGAGAAAAGTTGTTGGTTTAGGAAGGTTTCATGAATATCCAAACGAACAAACACTTTAGAATGCATAAATTAAAAGCAATGAAAGGTAGATAAAACATGACATGGGTGCTCTTGCTTGTAAATTTGTTTGGATGCTTGCATCCATTTGATCGGTGCCAATGGCTAGCCACTCCTTTTTGTGTACTATAGAAAACTATCCACTCACCTCTAGCTTGTCAAATTTAGCAACACTAAGATAGTTTTATCCCCCATTAGATAAATTCCACCTCAATTTAGGGCCATGTTGCACACATTTGTCCTTGAATGAATGTGAAATGGTCCTTAGTCATTCTAAAGCATCAATCGAGATGGAAAACACTTTTGTCTTAACTTATATGCTTAGGTCCCTTATTGACTACATGGACATCCCTCAAAAATAGATGTTTGCTAACATCTTCACTTTAGAATGACTTGTGAAAAAGAAGCAAAAGTGGAGTTCTTGTTTATGTCTAGGACCCTCAACCAAGCTTAGAATGTCATATTCATTTGGAGGATTGGTCTATCATAGTGACTACCAATCAAGACACCCTTCACAATGTTCCAATGTTGCCCGCCATGTGTCACCATGTAACAAGCTGCAACTCCCACTACAAATGCTATGCCAAGTTTAGTGGCTATGATGGCATACATCAAGTGATTGACTATGGATGTACATGGAATATTGGCCATATCAACCTTCTAATCATCAAACTAGGGACAATTTGCTTAATAGACCTTCACATGAGAAGGTAAGGGGATGCCAATGGGTTTACCACCCTACATATTGAATTGCTTAAGTATCTTGTGAATGCACTCCTTGTACAACAAGTAGAGGAGTCCCTTAGAGTAATTTTATGTAATACACATACCAAGTATATGAGAACTGTTCTCCATTGCCTTAATCTAAAACTCCTCTTGAGCTAAGTCTTTAAAACATTCAACTCGTCATGAGCACTCCTAGAAATTAGCATATCATTAACATATAGTACTAGAATGATCTTATGTAGAGACATAGATCCAAAGCACTATAGAAATATGACTATGAATGCATAAAGGCATCAAACTTATGAGACCACTCCTAGGTGCCTAGTTAAGTCCATAGAGACTCTTCCTCAAGTTTTACACTAAGTATTTTTTCCCCTTGTTCATAAATCCCTTTGGTTGTTGCATGAAAATGTCCTTATATAGGTCCCCATGTAGAAAAGTTAGCTTAACATCCATCTTATAATACAAGTACAAATCTAACTAGGAAACCAAGTCCAAAAACCGTGAAAAGGGTAGTCATTTGGACCTGGGAGAGGTCCACTTGAAATTTATGTGAAGGTAGTCATGTTTGTACAAGCCAACAACCCAAAGTTTGTACTCACCCATTGAAACATGGACTCACCCATTGTATACTCGCACACAATTTTGCAAGAGCACATGCATATCTCTTACATGTGCACACAACTTGAGAAGAGATGCTATTGCTAAGGATTGAAAAATCAGTGATGCATTCTTTTCATGTTTCTACTTTGCTTTTCATTATCACCCACCCCATTTTACAAAAAAGAAATTTCCATTTAAGAACTGTGACACAAACACATCAGACCCCACACTTAAAAAACATAAGTACATTTTATGTAAGGCATTCCACATACACATATACACATCTTATATAATCATATTAAAGAGCTTTCAAAGAGTTTCAAAAGAAAAGAGAGAACAATCTTGCACGTTTGTGGTGGGTGTGTTGTGTTTGAGAATCTCTCTCTCTCTCTCTCTCTCTCTCTCTCTCTCTCTCTCTCTCTCTCTCAACCATTGCGAGATACCATGGTAAATTGATGTGGCAAAGATAGCTTTTGAAAGCCAAACATTGTATATTGGGCATCTAGGTAAAGGACATGTTCATTTGAGTATGAAGATACATATATATCATCATAAAGCCTTACAATTTCCTTTTTTTTGTACATGGTCTTGAAATAAATTATACATGGTTTTTAAAGAAGATTTCTTATGTTTGTAGAGATAATAAATTATTTTTATGGAAGACGGAATTATACATGTCATTGTCACCCTTGTTTATGGAGGATCCCATTGTTAGACGAGGTAGAGTTTAAATACCCTTACGTGGAACTTTGCAGGAGGTGTTTCCTAAACTAGAACACTAAACTTTTTAAAAGGTACATAGTTTATAGCTATAGAAAATCCATGTCTTCTTATGATTATAGCAAACACCAAACTTTTCAAAGAGCACATTATTTATGAACAATAATTTCATGTAATTTTGTTGGTTATATTTTGAATATCATAGAGGATGGAGTCTCTAGACCTTGTTTCACATTACTTCATTGTTCATATTAAGAATAAGAAGTAGCTACTTGTATTTCGTAGATGTGGTTTTTCTTTGAGATAGAAATGTGTGTGTGTGTGTGTGTGTGCATGAATTAATTTCCCACATTCAACCATCTTTACTAATAGGAGGTTATTGGGCTAACGTATTCTAAAGAACCCTATCTTACACATCACATGACAATCTATGAAGAAAATACTTAGGTATAAATCAAACTATTAGATGATTTTTAGCATGAATTAGATGAATGCAGTAATTAAATATAATACCCCTAAAGAATAGTTAGCATGTGCTAAATACATAGGATTCGAGAAACGTGGCATTGACTTCCTCGGGAGAGGCAAAGATGGAGCAATAGAAAATATGAGAGACCACATGTTCTTCTTTGATTTAAGTGAAGTATAAGTCTATAAGATGTGATCAACATCAATTTCAAAATAATAGTGACAAAGACCAAGCAATTATTTTGGGCAAATAGAGAGTGCCAGCTACTATTTTCTCTTCCAATTGACAATTGCTTAATAAGACTATGGAGGGGGAGGTAAACTTGATGGAAAGGCTCTTGAGGGAAGGAGATAACAATTTTGATCATGGGGGCTTGTGGCTAGAGTTCATGGCTATCTACTTCAATGTGTAGATGAGAGAAAGTATTTGTGCACCCGAGGAAAACTTAAAGCTGAATTTAATGTGCTTGGAAAAATTCTCTAAAACTTGCTTTTCAACATCTACATAAGTTTGAAGGGAAGAGTTTAAGAGCTAGATATTTTCTGATTACAAGGTAGGGTCCAAATATCAGTTGAATTAAGAAGTGTTGCTGTCATTTGATTGATTACTACTATTTGAGGGAAGGTGGCTTGCTAAAAATATAAGGGTTTCTCTTATTGCTTTGAGATCCTACTAGTATTTAATATTTGAGCTTTTTTTAATCCTTTTTAACTATGAGCACAAAAGGCATCTACAGATAGCATAGTTGGTGAAGTAGAAAGGACATGCATTTTGAAAAAGATCCAAAGTAGATGACAACTCTACATACTACCTCAGCTACTACAAAACATGGGAAAATAAAGAGAATGCAATGTTTAGGAACTATGGGGGATTGCATGAGAGAAATGATTTGAGAAAGAGCGAACCTGGATAGCTTGTGGAGGTAACTTGGCAAGCATGATTTCATTACAAAAACAATTAAAAAATGGGCAACCATATCAATGGAAGTGGGTTGATCATCCATTTTTCTTTCCAAACTACTATTTATTTTCTTCTTAGGGACTATTGACTAGCTTGGGTGCACTAAGATGACAATGCTTCCTTAATTTTCCTCCATAATACATTGAAATACCAAGTCTTTCAATGAATGTTTATAGTTTTTTGGGCATTGAAAAACAACAAATAAGAGTCTTGGTGTGGAATGGAGGTTTTGTTGAGTGTCACAAAAGCAAATTAATGAGGAAAAGGTATGTGGACTACAAATGGAGAAGGATATTTTGTGGCCTAAATTTGGTCCCAAGCCTACTCTGGCAAAAACTTATAAGTGCTTACTATTATAATATGTGTGGCATGGATTTTTTAAGCTAGTTATGTCATGCCATTGAGTTTGAGTGTGATTGAGTGATTTTAATAGTAGTGTATGTGTACGAGATCAATGTAAGTAGTGGATTTTATATGTAAGTGTACATATGTGTGATAATAGCATGTGTGTTTTTGCTTCTGCTTGAGGAGCATGAACAAGGGACTATAATGCCTTATCTAAAAGGCCTCAAAAGGCAAAATTGATGGTTTTATGAGGAAAAAGGATGGGAAGAGAGCCATGGTATATTGGATTGACTATGTTAATCATTAGATTGATGTGTTGATAGTTTATCTATGGAATTTTGGTACTAGCCAAAATTAATAATTTCTTGAAATAGATTGACTTATTTATTAACTTCCATTTTTTATTGCAAGGGATGCAATGTACTTAAGAAGTAAAAACTAACATTGATTCTCAAGACATTGAGTCCTCTAGGGTTGTTGTGGAGCTGCAACCGGCCTTAATGCAATTGCAGAATTGACATGGCAGCAAGAATGGTGACACTAAAGGAGTAGGAGATTGCACCACCCCCAAGATGTAGTTGCTAGCTAGACAAGATGGGCATAGGCAAGTTTGTAGTAGATAAGTAATCCAATAGGGCACTTGTCTTGCTGTGATGAATAAAGGAGTGTGTCATATTCCATTAGGAAATATAGGAATGAGGTAGATCTAGAGGT
Source organism: Lygodium microphyllum (assembly GCF_053477565.2). Classification (NCBI taxonomy): domain Eukaryota; kingdom Viridiplantae; phylum Streptophyta; class Polypodiopsida; order Schizaeales; family Lygodiaceae; genus Lygodium; species Lygodium microphyllum. The sequence goes on along the minus strand of NC_141140.1, from coordinate 39,977,677 downwards.
AGTGATGAACATCTGGTGCAATTTGAATAATGGTATTAGCAATCAATGTAATAAAGCATGGCGCAAGGAACTTTTAATCATCCCTACATAGGAAAAAAAAAGGGAATTCCCTATCAATTCCGAAGGAAATTTCCTACGTGATTCCCTAGTTTCTCTAACTAGAAAATATTCCATTTTCCCTATTATTTACTTTCCCTACGTATGCATATTTCTAACTTTGGAATTGATAGGGAATTCCTTTTTTTCCAGAGAGCAGTCTATATATAGTTGTTATAACATACCTACTATAATACTCTTAATACCTCTAAACCTACATGTTTTGACTAATAAGACAAATATAAAGCTTCATTCACTAAAAGAAATGATAATTTGTCTCCACTCAATACATGAGAGGCATCAACAATACTCAAAAAATATAAACCTAGTAAACACCAAAAAGGCCTATGATTTTGAAATATTGCAATCACAGTAAAGCTTCAAACTTTGGAATCCATAAGAAGGTTCACCACTAGCAACATGGAACGTACTTGTAACAAATAACTTTTAAAATTGTAGATGGGCAAGAAAGTACTAAATTATGTATTGTTTCAAGTGAGCTGAGAGAAAGAGCATGAGAATTTGATTATAAGTATTATAGGACTAATATCACCATCTAAAGCATGATATAACATTCACATAAGATGATTCGTCTCACTAGCTACATAAGACACCTACTTCTAGTCAGAGACTTTTAAAATTGTAGACAACAAGCAAGTAGTAAATGATGTATTTATTCCAGTGAGATCACATAAATAACATAACAATTTGATTATTAGTACCGATTGGGAGGACCAATATCACCATCTAAAGCATGATATATATAGCTATGATGGATAAAATTTGAGATGAACTAGACCTATTAGACAAACATCCAACAACTATACATATCCTCGCAACTATAGATTGAGATGCCTTGAGATGAATATGGAGCATCCCAATCGTGAAAAACATGCACTCTCCAACTCTAATTTGCAACTATTGAAAGCTACGACCAATTTAGAATTTTAGTCACACTAATATGCATGGTCCATCTTCTCCATTATGTCATAAAATATCTAATCAATGTAACCCTCAACTCTTAAGAAACATAGGCCCCACAAGTTTATATATACTCTAGCTTGTATCTATTCTTATCTACTCATGTAGGAATCTCTTTTCCCAGACTTCTATACTACTTCTAAGTACTATAGCTAGTTTTAAATTTAGCATTAATATTCCTCCTCTTCCAAACTCTTAGGGATGGGGAGTGGTGGGCCAAGTAAATAGAACATAGAATGTATAAGAATACACAATAACAATATACTATAAATGCTTGATGAGAGAAGTGTGTATAGAGAAGTAAGAATGATATGAGCCCTTGGCCTTCGTATCTCAAGGAATGGGGGATTTGAATTGGTGGCGGAGTTGATGAATTTTGAAGCAGCGTTGAGAATGTGTTGCACCCAAGATAGATCCTAAATGCAATAGGAGTAATCCATCTATGATTCGAGAATAATGCCACCCAATTGTGTGCATATCTAGACAAAAAAAATATAGTTATGATGGAGGGTTAATAGCATGGCAGATTATGGAAGACCATTGGAGATGGCACTAGGGTTAACAAGGTGAAACCATGGCAATGCAAGTCTTAATGGCCACTAAAACCAATGGGAAGCATTGGCAGCATGCCTTGAACAACAACAAGTTTGATGTCAATTTTAGTAGAACAAAAAATGCCAAGTGAAAAAGTATGTTTTTGATGATGGCTGGCTACTATTGATGCATGTTCAATTGGAAATGTAGTTGATAAGGGAGCCATGATGGAAATGGGATAATGACATGGTTAGGATTGTTTGTCTCAACCAAGAGAAGGTGCTTTTGGAATGATTAAACTATGATAATGGTTGTCATGTGAAGTGCATAATTATACTAGATCCCTTGTAGTTTGAAGCAACCCCCTCTCTCCATCTCTTGTGGACCTTCAATCATTAGCTTGAAGTAACAAACACTACTACAGTCTCTACTTCTTGTAGTAGCAATCTTCTCCCTACCGAGTTTGTAATTTATCATTAAACAATCATAAACTACATTTCTAATGCATCAAAAAATAGCAAAAGGAGAGTCTAAGTATATGAGGTATGACTTGCTATATGCCTATACTCAATGCTAAATATAACAGCAGATGCACTTCAAATCCTCAAATTTCAAGTTGCATGCTTAGCTCAACACTAATGTTTTTATTGCAATCCAATATAGCGGGTATTAAGCTTCAAATTGGGTGTGAATAGTATCAACAACCATAGAAAATCTGAGCATCCACTTGGATTTTGTTCTAAGCATGGCATTAAGTCTGGCACCCCTGGTACAAGTGCCCCTTCCCCCTAAGCTCCTAGAGAAAGAAAAGTTTGATGGCTCTAATTGGACCATTGGTCATATTCTATCTAGGTATTGACATCTCTTTTTAACTAATTCCAAGTATATTGATTATATTCTATCCAAGTAGAATTAATTTAGGTGTTTCTTTTAAAGGAAAAAATATCTATAGTAGTAGAAACTATATGAATACAACCAAAAATCAAATCATAACCATCAAAGTGCAAGAAACTTTTGGAATGTGAGAAACTAGCCAAAGTTGTACACAAAACTTGGTTCTCTTACCATATTCCCTAGATGACTATCTCTCCACAAATCTTCTTCAACATTTGGAATTCCACCAAAAGAAACATCAAGGGAAATCCTCCTTGATATGTGTATGTATTAGACTTCCCCTACCATGCTACAATAGGCATTGGTGGTATTGCAGGTTGATGCACATCAACAATGTGAAAAGCCATGTGCATAGAAGTAAGAAGGATAATGTAACTTCAAAAAAAGGCTCCAATTTAAACTTCCAACAAAAAAGGGATTTCGTCATTTTACTCTAGATATTCTATATCTAAATCAAGCCCTCAACATCTAGTTTTAGTATGTAACCCCTATTATGGCCACGTAGCCCTACTCAAACCTAGCTGTTATGTCTCTATAGCACATGTATTGGTGGCACTTGTAGAGGGTAAATTTTAGTCCTCTAATACTTTATGGTAGTTACTCCTCTTGTAGTAGCTAGGGAGTTTTGTTTGTTGCACAACAACCTCTTTTTGTAATAGCCATGCCCCCTTTAAAAAAAAAAGATGATGATTTTCCTCTAGAAAAGGTTGTGAGAGGGAAGTATATGGCCTTCAACTTCTTTTTTGCTACTCTCAAAGCATCCCTATCTTTCCTATTAAAGATTATATGTCCACAACACTCTTTTACTGTTGTTTTTGTATTTTAACTCAAAACAAGCTGCTTGTCGATCAAGAAGCCCTTTTTCCAAGATGTACATTGTCATAAGTTTGACATGCATCTAACATACACATCCACATGACCCAACTCACACGAATTAGCATTTGCAACATTCATTCTACCAACTTAAAGTCCCTTGCTCATGCAAAGGAAATCTATCACAACATAATGTTTCATGCTTGATGTTAAGCCATAACCTCTAGTCATAGACTCAAACAACTCTACACCCTTCTTTGTAGTAAGTAGGCCTGACTATAAATAGTAAGTAGTTAGAGGAATTCCACTTTGTTGGTAGTTATACCTACTGATCCTATCAATTAACTACAAGTTAGATACAGTATTGCCTACTTTGGAGTAGCCAATGATGCAATTAGTCCATGATGCACCAGAAGTCAAGTGTTGACTTGTGATAGGTAATCCTACAACACCATTTGGATTCTCTTTCTCTCCGGTGTGAGTTTTGAAGAAGCTCTTTCCAAATTTATAGTAGTAAGCTCTTCCACTACCTCACTAGCTATAAATCAATCTTTGACTAACGATGTATCTCAAAGAAGTATGTGAGACCCTTGTTTTGCAAGAATTGAGGCCTGAGGTCTTCCCAAGTTGTCCATCTACCCTCCTTCTCTTACTCCAAAATTTCAAGAGATCATGCTAGTGTGTTTCTCTCTTTGAGCATTTACAATAAATCTGAACCTCAAGAATTATTTTAGGAGTGACTAAGCCTCCAAAGAAATATCAAATATCTCCATAGGAGAGGTTGCACCAAGAGATATCATGAGAGCAGCTTTTTGAGAAAACTTTTCACGTGCCAAAACTCCCTTGCAGTTTGTAGAGGCAAGCTCATGCTCAACTGCCAAGACCCAGGAACTACTTATTGTGCAAGCACTTCAAGTGAGCACATATTGCTCTCTCACCTAGCCGATGCACCTTTGATCCTACTAGGGTGTAATGAGCTTACCTTGATGCCCAAATGAGTTGCCTCCTCCCTCAAGCACACTAGTAGCTCCACGATTCAAGATGCAAGCTCAAGCATCCTCAAGCCTCCACCTCCAAGCTTCATCTTCCATATCCGCACGCGAGAGAAGAGAAGAGAAGAGAAGAGAATAGAAGAGAATAGAAGAGAATAGAATAGAATAGAATAGAATAGATAGAATAGAAGAGAAGAGAAGAGAAGAGAAGAGACGAGAAGAGAAGAGAAGAAGAGAGGAGATGATGGAGAGCTTCGCCTCCAAGATTCCTCACCCTCACACACTCACTCCCTCACACTCTCACACTCCCTCTCTCAAGCACACACAAGCAAGCAAGAAGAGAAGAGAAGAAGATGAGTCCACTTGGCCACACACCAAATAATGAGCTCCTCATTCAATTTTTGACGTTATATACAAAACCCTAAATCCCTTTTGGCCGATCATCCCCTTATCCTCTTTTTTACATGGCTGGCCATGGCTTAGGACCTCTTTCCCATGTCCTCCTCTCTTCCTGGCTTCCTTTCTACTATCCATCTACTTTTACAATTTGCATAGGAGGGAGCCTAGTGCTCTTTTACAAAAAGTTTTGGGGGTGCCTTGCATTTAAAAATACGCTTTTGCATTTGCCTTAGCTTTTGAGGGTGCCCTTGCACTTTCAGTTGTTTCCCTTTCTACTTTTTCTATTGTGTCTGATTTCCTTCTAGGATGCCTCTTTTGGATTTTGGCTTGCGACTTTTTCCACTTTTTCTTGTGCTAAGGTTAAAGTTACCCCCTCCTAGCCTTGGGCTAGTCCCATGGAATTGATCAGTAGTAGTTGGAAGTGGGATGGGTGTAGCCAGATGGCATTTTTGAGTTTGTATACAAGCCCTTGCCGGGGATGGTGTTGGATGGATCGACCCTTGAAATTGAATATGGTGTTGGGATTGATTCCTCCTTGATGCTAATGGTGGGTGGATTAGTCATTTGAAATTGCAGATGGTGTTGGACAAATCCCTCTAGGAGGTTGGCAGGTGGGAGGATCTTTCTTTGAAATTTAAGATGGTGTTGGACAGATCCCCCTGGTAGATTGGCAAGTGGCCGGACCTGTCCTTGAAATTGATGATTGTGTTGAATGGATCCCTCTCTCACCCTTCGAGGCTCTAACCACGCGAGCTTAATATAGCTTTTCTCTATTCCCTGCAAGTTTCCTTATCCCTTCACTTATGGCCATTTAGACTTGACCACTTGCACAGGAGGAAACCTAGCACTTCTTATAAAATGAATTACATCGCACCTCACTCTTTCCTTATGAAAGCATTTGAAGTTTCTCCCTTATCCTTGAGAGAGCCTTGCTAGAATATTCGATGCTTTTTTCCATCTTTTCATAGCACCTTGCTAGAATCTTTGGTGCTTTCCTTCATCCTGTAGAGAATCCTTCATTCTTAATAGGACCTCCCTCATCCTTGAGAGGACCTCGCCAATGTAGTCGGAGCTCCCCCATGTTTTTCTGAGGTGGCCATCTCTTGCTCTGTTCTTAGTGAGATTCTTCATTCACTTTTTGACTTGGGCTTCCTTGATCTTTCTCAACTTCATTTTAGCTGCATGGTCACATGTTGTGCAATAGCCATAGTGTAAGTTGATGATGATGTGGTTGCATGGGGATTGGTTTTTGGAAGAAATCGATCAATCAGTTGATGTGGTGGGGGACCTAGGATGAATTGAGTGGATGGTGGGGCCTCCAAAGTTGGTGGGTTGCATCATTTGTATTTAATTGAAAAGAAAAGAAGGTGCACTATCTGGGAGCGTATCTACCTTATTGTGTGGGGCATGATATTTGTGCTCGTGAAATTGGAAGTTGAGTCACAGGCAAGCCTACGTGTTGTCCCACACTTGAGGACCTAGTTTGTGCATAGGGGAGGTGCGGTGGGTGTAGCTTAGGGAGATAGGTTTGGGAGTCTTTCCCTTAAGGTGTCCTAACCATGAAGTGGGGAATGAAAATGGGCTAGGGGGTTAGCCGCTCGAGCAAAGCCATCGGGTGTTTCTAACTTGAGGACTCCTAGGTGCAATGATTGTGACCTATGTAAGCGTTTTCTTTTTTTGGCCACACATTCATCTAGCCATTGCATATATATCTTTATTGGCATTTAATGTCAAAAATAGTGGTGGGGGGATGTCATCCTTATCATAAAAACCTCTCACTAAGGAGCTGCGGCTTGTTGTTCCCTTTCAGAACTTGGCCCTGCATCTTTACTCGGCCTTCACCTCTCTGCTCCCATGTGCTCTAGTGGCTCTACTTGTGTGGGCTGCCTTGCAATTTTTGTTTGGACATGTCGCCATGCCCTGAAGAGAGGACTGAATGCTCTCTTCTTCCTCAAATTGCGTGGCATCCAAGAGAGTGCAAAGGAAGGCACATTATTCAGCTTTCAAGGTCACTTGTGCGGCCTTTGCACTACTCTCTACTAACAGCCTATCGCCTTCTACAAGGGCTAGCCGACCACTAAGTCACTCACTTTTTCTTCGCTCATGTTCACCCATTCATCTACATTTTTTCCATTTCTTCCAAACTTTTGTTATGTGTGCAAGCTTACACCCTTAGTCTTCTTTCCTATTTCTCGATTTCTCTTTCCAAGCATTGTTGCTCTCCAAGTTCCAAGGCTATCCTTTGTTCTAGATTTTCTATATGCTTTTGGTGTCATCATCTTCTCTCTTTTTCTATTCTTGCTATAGCTGTTTGGCGCACTTCTCATAGTCAATGGCTTGGCCCATCTTCTCCATGTATTTTTGCAGCTTACACTACTTCACCAATTGCTTAATCATTGGCTCGTCCATGACTAAGTCTACTAAATTCAAGATATGCTTGAATTTGAATTGATTGTAAGCCCTCATTTCCATTGAGAGGCCATACTTCACTTGCTCCTCCTTTGATAATGGAAGTTTGCTGCTTTTCTCTTGACCTACCATTACGGGTACCTGTCATAATGCCATAGTTCACCATTAGTATCCCTAAGGTAATTTTTTGTTGAAAGGCAAGAAGCAATTGATTATGCTTTCTTGGTAATATTAACATGCTTAAATACAAAAAGAGCATTTTTCCTCAAGTAGTCCATTCATTCAAAAAAATTTACAACTATTTCCTCAGTCATGAGTTGATTTTTATATGCTCTCTTCCACCCTTGGACATTGATGGATGTTTTATACGTGCGTTTCATTGACCTTGATTACATATTTGATTTCACCTTGCCCCAAAATCCTTCCTAGGATTAAGGTTTGAGAGGTCAAGGGCATTCAGTGCTGGCTTGCAGTGTTTTACTTTCGAACCAAGCATAGAAGTTTGGATTATATTCTAGATTGGCATAACGGTCTATGTCAAAAGGATGGGTTTTGACTCGAGTGATGTAGGTGAGAACATCCGTGAGGAAGTCAGCGGGGTCGATCCTGCTAGCAATGTGTAACTCTTCCTCAGTTAGAATTCTATCTATATATGGGTGGGTCACGATGTGCTCTTCTAGGGGTCGGTTACAAATGGTAGCCAACACCCTATATAAGGTTGGACTTAATGAATAAATTAGCCCCCTTGAGCTTATCAATGAAATAATCTACTATAGGAGTGGAATACTTGTTCTTTGTGATCTTATTTAGATCCTTGTAGTCAATATACATACTAAAGGATCAATCTTTTTTCTTGGCACTAATAAGACAGGTGAAGCATATAGTGAAGAAGTAGGCTCAATGAATCCCATCTCTAAAAACTCCTTGATTTTCTTGGCTGATTCTTTGCATTTACATTTAGAAAACATATAAGGTGGCTTGTTGATTGGCTTGAAATGTGGCTCTCAATCTGTAGAGCACCATCCACTGCTCCTTTGGGAGCTAATGATGTAGGCAACTCAAACAAGTCCTTATACTCCTCAAGTAGAGATTTTAATGCTAAATGATTAGCTAAATCCCTAGATTGATCCTCAATCTCTTTATGCAGGTGTAAAGCAAATATCTAAGAGTGCTTCTTATAGTACTCCTCCCTGAGCTACTTAATGGTGATAAGCTAAGAGTCTAATTTACTAGGGATTCCTTGTAGATGGATAAGCTACCTATAAATGGGAAAATCCACATAAAACTATTATAAATCCATAGCAATCCTCCCTAAGACCATCAGCCAATCATACCCAAGAACTACATCCATGGGTTGCATTTCCAAAGTAATCAAGCTTACCTTTACTTCATAATTTTCAACCAATGTTATGGGAACTTGTGGATACATTTGGGTGTTGATTTCCTCTTCACCACTGGCTACCGAACCTCTTATGGGATGATGTAAATCACTGGGAAAATAATGCAACCTATCCACAACTGACTTATTTACAAAACTATGTGTACTGCCAATGTATATCTTGGTACACATATCCTTTCCATGAATGACATCCTTCATAATGAGTGTATTAGGGCTCCTAGAACCTCTCCAAGAATCCATGGAAATAGAACAAAGGGTAATGGTAGCAATATGCAAATTTGTCCCATCTAGAACAAAGGGTAATGGTAGCAATATGCAAATTTGTCCCATCTAGATCAAATGGAACATGCCCATCAAGGTCAAATGGAAATCCATTAGCTAGCTCATAAGACTAATCTTGCTCAAGATGCTCATCATGCTCTTCAAATTCAACTTGTACACTCACAGTTAGCTCTTCAATGACTTTCTCGTCAATATCCTCAAGTATTATCATGTCATAGTTCTTAGCTTTGACATTTTTATAACTGCACTTAGATGCACAATCAGTCGTATAATTTTTACCACATTTGAAACATAAACTCTTCTCTTTACACTCTCTTAAAAGATCCATAGGTTCAACTCTATGGGTGATTGCTGGCTTAGAAGCACTTGCTATCTTGGAGCACTAAAAGTAGGATATATAGGGACTTTGGCACTATTAGATGAAGTACTAGAGCCACCATAATTGCCACCAGGGTTGCCCTATTTACCAACATTCCTTTGCTGTTTAAAAGAAGCCTACATAGGGATATCCTTCCTGTACTTGTGAGCATACCTCTCTACCAGCCCAATAGCTTGCAATAGTGTAGTGGGCTTCTAGGCTACAGTATCACCTGACAAATTAGGCTCATGACAATAGTATACTATGCAACTTTGTGTCATTACTCACACTCTCTACATACATGGTAAGGTTCAATAACTAGTTGGTATACTCTCTAAATTGAAAGGTTTATTTGGTCTAACCGATATCATCTCCTAGCCAATTGATTTTTCTCAATGGAAGAGACAAATACTTGAGCCATCTTTGCTTTGAAATCCTCCCAATTATCAACCTACTGATTTTCCCTCTTTATGTATCTCCACCATGTGTAAGTAAAGCCCTCAAGATGAAGCCTAGCATGGTGAATCTTTTGGTCGTCATATCTAGGAAAAATATCAAAATAAAACTTCAACTTTGAGGTCCACTCCTCCAAATTAGCCGGTGATAATGAATGGCCACAATATTTGGTCAACACAATTTTATCATGGAGTTTCCTCTCTATAAAGCCTCGTTGTCCATTTGATGCTTAGGGTGGTGTGTCCATATAGCTACCAATGGGGGTTGACATATTAAAGGAACTCATATGATAATTGGTTTGAAACCTAACTGGAGGAATAGGTGGTTTATTTATTGCTTGTGGAGGAGGGTTGGGTGCATGAATGCTAAAAATGGGCTCATCAGTCCTGAAAGAAGTACCCCTAATGTCATAGGTTGTATGTGTCACCCTTCTTTCCAATGCTACCTAGCTATGGATTATTATTCAAGGGTTGAAATGATTGCTTATGTCTACTTTCCTTGTCTACTATTTGTGATGCCATAAGCATAGAAATCTCAGCACTAAGTTTGACCAAAGATTCTCTAGAAGAAGAGGCAAACTTCTCCAAGGAATCCTTAATAGAGTGGGCCATTTGCTCCATAGCTTCCTTGGTTTTGGATGTTTTATTAAACCATTTACTCTACAACTTGATCCAATTTTAAAACCAACTCCATGAATCTCATAGAATGCCTATTTTCATGGTTGCAAAGTGTAGCATTTAGTGTGCTATATGCACCATATCCTTAGGATTCTTCTTCATCAAGGTATGTTTGATGTATTGGTTCACGTGCTTCCTTGATTTGTTGCATGATATCATCATTATCCTTGTTTTTTTCCTTGTTTTGAGTACCCCATCAAGATCTTCGATAGTGAGGGAGGGTTACCTTTCTTTTGTCCCACTATCTTCTCTAGCATCCACCTTTTTCCTCAGTGGAAATTTCCATGGCAATAGCATTTTTCTCTAAGAAAATAGGGATGGCATGCATGATTAAGATGATTGTTTTAGCCTTCAATGATATACATGCATTTGATTAAGGAAAAGAGAATGGAAAAAAATGAACTTAGCATGTGACTTACTAATTGCAATACTTGCCCTTTACAATTTATTTTGTGGGTACAATAGAATCCAAAGATCAAATGAGGATTATGCATTAAATAATGTAGGATTTTGATGGTGATTGAATTGGACAGAAGTAAATGCTAAAATTCAGTGTAGAGGTTTTGATTTATCTAAAAAGGCATTAATATTTGATCTACGGTTCATGTAGAAGCTCAAATGACCGATATCTCTCATCAACCAAATGGAATAGCCTAAGTAAGTGGATATATAGAGATTTCAAAGATTAAATGTGAATGAAAAACATCTTTTAAGCTTGAAGAAGATGGAAGGTTCACTTAGAATCAAGCCTTAGTAATTGATAATAGGAATTTTCCTGATTCAACCCATAAGCTCCATGCTCCATGATTCCATGGAAATTAGCCCATTGAAGATCATTAAGCCTTTGAAGATTAGTTTCATTGAGCCTTCTTGAATGCTTGAATGGGAATGATTCAAGCTCATTGACCAAAAGCCCTAAAATAGAGTTCCATTATGAACTCCATGAAGCTTGATAAGCTCAAATCTTTTCAATGCCTTA